>NW_027071854.1:0-79756 GCF_038088225.1 Cyrtonyx montezumae
CATAGCCGCCCCATAGCTGCCCCATGGTGACCCCATAGCTGCCACATAGCTGCCCCACAGCCGCCCCCATAGCTGCCCCACAGCTGCCCCATAGCCGCCCCATAGCTGCCCCAATGGTGACCCCATAGCTGCCACATAGCTGCCCCACAGCCGCCCCATAGCTGCCCCACAGCTGCCCCATAGCCGCCCCATAGCTGCCCCATGGTGACCCCATAGCTGCCACATAGCTGCCCCATAGCCGCCCCACAGCTGCCCCATAGCCGCCCCATACCTGCCCCATGGTGACCCCATAGCTGCCACATAGCTGCCCCATAGCCGCCCCATAGCTGCCCCACAGCTGCCCCATAGCCGCCCCATACCTGCCCCATGGTGACCCCATAGCTGCCCCACAGCTGCCCCATAGCCGCCCCATACCTGCCCCATGGTGACCCCATAGCTGCCCCCATTACTGCCCCATAGCTGCTCCATAACTGCCCCAGAGCGGCCCCACAGCCGCCCCATAACTGCCCCATAGCTGCCCCATTACTGCCCCATAGCTGCTCCATAACTGCCCCAGAGCGGCCCCACAGCCGCCCCATAACTGCCCCATAGCTGCCCCACAGCTGTTCCATGGTGACCCCATAGCTGCCCCACAGCTGCCCCATAGCCGCCCCATAACTGCCCCATAGCTGCCCCATTACTGCCCCATAGCTGCTCCATAACTGCCCCATAGCGGCCCCACAGCCGCCCCATAACTGCCCCATAGCTGCCCCACAGCTGCCCCATGGTGACCCCATAGCTGCCCCCACAGCTGCCTCATAGCCACCCCATAACTGCCCCCATAGCTGCCCCATTACTGCCCCATAGCTGCTCCATAACTGCCCCATAGCGGCCCCCACAGCCGCCCCATAACTGCCCCATAGCTGCCCCACAGCTGCCTCATGGTGACCCCATAGCTGCCCCATGGTGACCCCATAGCTGCCCCACGGCTGCCCCATAGCCGCCCCATAACTGCCCCCATAGCTGCCCCACAGCTGCCCCATGGTGAACCCATAGCTGCCCTACGGCTGCCCCATAGCTGCCCCACAGCTGCCCCATAGTGACCCCATAGTGGCCCCATAGCTGCCCCAAATCTGCCCCATAGCTGCCCTATAGTGACCCCATAGCGGCCCCATAGCCCCCATAGTGACCCCCGCTTCGCCCGGTGCCGTACTTCGTGTACGACGTGTACGCCATGTTCGTTGTGCCACCGCCATCCCAGTGCTCCCAGTGCTCCCAGTATGAGTGCTCCCAGTGCTCCCAGTGCTCCCAGTCCCCCCAGTGCTCCCACTGCTCCCATTGCTCCCCAATGCTCCCAGTGCTCCCAGTCCCCCCAGTGCTCCCCACTGCTCCCATTGCTCCCCTTTACAACAGCGCCCCCAGCGGCCATAGCGGGCACTGCAGCTCCCACTGCTCCCATTGCTCCCCACTACAACAGCGCCCCCAGCGGCCATAGCGGGCACTGCAGCTCCCACTGCTCCCATTGCTCCCCATTCCAACAGCGCCCCCAGCGGCCATAGCGGGCACTGCAGCTCCCACTGCTCCCATTGCTCCCCACTACAACAGCGCCCCCAGCGGCCGCAGCCGGCACTGCAGCTCCCCAGTTTGTCCCAGTTTGTCCCAGTTTGTCCCAGTTTTGTCCCAGTTGGTCCCAGTTGGTCGCAGTCTCCCCAGCCGTGCCCGTGTCCCGGCTGAGCCGCGTGCCCCCCCGCAGGCACTGGCTGTCGGAGGCGTACCCCCGCTTCGCTCGGGTGCCCGGTACTTCGTGTACGACGTGTACGCCATGTTCGTGTGCCACCGCCATCCCAGTGCTCCCAGTGCTCCCAGTATGAGTACTCCCAGTGCTCCCAGTGCTCCCAGTATGAGTGCTCCCCAGTGCTCCCAGTGCTCCCAGTGCTCCCAGTATGAGTGCTCCCAGTGCTCCCAGTGCTCCCAGTATGAGTGCTCCCAGTGCTCCCAGTGCTCCCAGTATGAGTGCTCCCAGAGCTCCCAGTGCTCCCAGTATGAGTGCTCCCAGTCCTCCCAGTGCTCCCAGTGCTCCCAGTATGAGTGCTCCCAGTGCTCCCAGTCCCCCCAGTGCCCCCAGTGCTCCCAGTATGAGTGCTCCCAGTGCTCCCAGTCCTCCCAGTCCCCCCCAATGCTCCCAGTGCTCCCAGTCCCCCCAGTGCTCCCACTGCTCCCATTGCTCCCCATTCCAACAGCGCCCCCAGCGGCCATAGCGGGCACTGCAGCTCCCACTGCTCCCATTGCTCCCCATTCCAACAGCGCCCCCAGCGGCCCATAGCGGGCACTGCAGCTCCCACTGCTCCCATTGCTCCCCACTACAACAGCGCCCCCAGCGGCCGCAGCCGGCACTGCAGCTCCCAGTTTGTCCCAGTTTGTCCCAGTTTGTCCCAGTTTGTCCCAGTTGGTCCCAGTTGGTCGCAGTCTCCCCAGCCGTGCCCGTGTCCCGGCTGAGCCGCGTGCCCCCCGCAGGCACTGGCTGTCGGAGGCGTACCCCCGCTTCGCGGTGCCGTACTTCGTGTACGACGTGTACGCCATGTTCGTGTGCCACCGCCATCCCAGTGCTCCCAGTGCTCCCAGTATGAGTACTCCCAGTGCTCCCAGTGCTCCCAGTATGAGTGCTCCCAGTGCTCCCAGTGCTCCCAGTGCTCCCAGTATGAGTGCTCCCAGTGCTCCCAGTGCTCCCAGTATGAGTGCTCCCAGTGCTCCCAGTGCTCCCAGTTATGAGTGCTCCCAGAGCTCCCAGGTGCTCCCAGTATGAGTGCTCCCAGTCCTCCCAGTGCTCCCAGTGCTCCCAGTATGAGTGCTCCCAGTGCTCCCAGTCCCCCCAGTGCCCCCAGTGCTCCCAGTATGAGTGCTCCCAGTGCTCCCAGTCCTCCCAGTCCCCCCAATGCTCCCAGTGCTCCCAGTCCCCCCAGTGCTCCCACTGCTCCCATTGCTCCCCATTCCAACAGCGCCCCCAGCGGCCATAGCGGGCACTGCAGCTCCCACTGCTCCCATTGCTCCCCATTCCAACAGCGCCCCCAGCGGCCATAGCGGGCACTGCAGCTCCCACTGCTCCCATTGCTCCCCACTACAACAGCGCCCCCAGCGGCCGCAGCCGGCACTGCAGCTCCCAGTTTGTCCCAGTTTGTCCCAGTTTGTCCCAGTTTGTCCCAGTTGGTCCCAGTTGGTCGCAGTCTCCCCAGCCGTGCCCGTGTCCCGGCTGAGCCGCGTGCCCCCCGCAGGCACTGGCTGTCGGAGGCGTACCCCCGCTTCGCCGGTGCCGTACTTCGTGTACGACGTGTACGCCATGTTCGTGTGCCACCGCCATCTGCCGCGGCTGAAGGGGCGCGGGGGGGGGGGCGGGGCCGGGCCGGCCGCGTTCGTGCGGCGCCGGCTGCTCATGCTGCTGCATCACGTGACCATGGTGCTCGTCTGCTTCCCCGCCGCCACCGTGAGTGGGGGAGGGGGCGGGGGGGGGGGAAGGGGGGGGAGGGATTGTGGGGGTGATGGGGTTTTGGGGTTTGGGGTTATGGGGTGTTATGGGGTTATGGGGTTTGGGGTTATGGGGTTATGGGGTCATGAGGTTAATAGGGGGTTGTGGGGTTATGGGGTCATGGGGTTTGGGGTAATGGGGTTATGGGGTTATGGGGTTTGGGGTTATGGGGTTATGGGGTGATGGGGTGATGGGGTTATGGGGTTTGGGGTTATGGGGTTTTGGGGTGATGGGGTTATGGGGTTTGGGGGTTATGGGGTCATGGGGTTATGGGGTTATGGGGTTATGGGGTTATGGGGTTATGGGGGTTATGGGGTTATGGGGTTTGGGGTTATGGGGTTTGGGGTTATGGGGTGATGGGGTTTGGGGTTATGGGGTGATGGGGTTATGGGGTGATGGGGGGTTTGGGGGTTATGGGGTTATGGGGTTAATAGGGGTTATGGGGTGATGGGGTGATGGGGTGATGGGGTTTATAGGGGACTCATGGGGTGATGGGGGGTTATGGGGTTATGGGGTTATGGGGTTTGGGGTTTGGGGTTATGGGGTTTGGGGTTATGGGGTTATGGGGTTATGGGGTGATGGTGTTATGGGGTTTGGGGTTAACGGGTTATGGGGTTATGGGATTATGGGGTTATGGGGTTATGGGGTTTGGGGTTGTGGGGTTATGGGGTTTGGGGTTATGGGGTTGTGGGGTTATGGGGTGATGGGGTTATGGGGTGATGGGGTTTATAGGGGACTCATGGGGTTATGGGGTGATGTTGTTATGGGGTGATGGGGTTTGGGGTTATGGGGTTATGGGGTTTGGGGTTATGGGGTTGTGGGGTTATGGGGTGATGGGGTTATGGGGTTTGGGGTTATGGGGTGATGGGGTTATGGGGTTTGGGGTTATGGGGTTATGGGGTTATGGGGTTTGGGGTTATGGGGGTTTGGGGGTTATGGGGTTGTGGGGTTATGGGTGGTGATGGGGTTATGGGGTTATGGGGTTATGGGGTTAATAGGGGTTATGGGGTGATGGGGTTATGGGGTGATGTGGGGTTATGGGGTGATGGGGTTATGGGGTTAATAGGGGTTATGGGGTGATGGGGTGATGGGGTGATGGGGTTTATAGGGGACTCATGGGGTGATGGGGGGTTATGGGGTTATGGGGTTATGGGGTTTGGGGTTATGGGGTTATGGGGTTATGGGGTTTGGGGTTAACGGGTTATGGGGTTATGGGGTTATGGGGTGATGGGGTTATGGGGTTATGGGGTTATGGGGTTAATAGGGGTTATGGGGTGATGGGGTGATGGGGTGATGGGGTTTATAGGGGACTCATGGGGGTGATGGGGGGTTATGGGGTTATGGGGTTATGGGGTTATGGGGTTTGGGGTTATGGGGTTATGGGGTTATGAGGTTTGGGGTTATGGGGTTATGGGGTTATGGGGTGATGGGGTTAGGGGGTGATGGGGTTTGGGGTTATGGGGTTTGGGGTTATGGGGGGTTATGGGGTTATGGGGTTATGGGGGGCTGTGGGGTTGGGGGTGTGAGGGGATGGGGTGATGGGGGTTATGCGGTGATGGGGTGATGGAGTTATGGGGTTTGGGGTGATGGGGTTATGGGGTGATGGGGTGATGGGGGGGCGTGGGGGTTGGGGGGGTGGGGGGATGGGGTTGTGGGGTTATGTGGGGTTTGGGGTTATGGGGTGATGGGGCGTGGGGTTAGGGGGGGGTTATGGGGGTTATGGGGTTATGGGGGGCATGGGGGTTGGGGGGCGTAGGGTGATGGGGTTGTGGGGTTATGGGGTCATGGGGTTAATGGGGTTAGGGGGGTTTGGGGTTGTGGGGTTATGGGGGGTTATGGGGGTCAGGGGGGTTATGGGGTGTTGGGGTTATGGGGGGGTGTGGGGGTTGGGGGGGATGGGGCGATGGGGTTATGGGGTTATGGGGGTGATGGAGTTATGGGGTTATGGGGGTGATGGGGTGATGGGGGGGGCGTGGAGTTGGGAACCTATAAGTGCCCCCTATAGCGACCCTATTACCCAAACCCCCCCCCCCCCCCCCCATCCCCCGCCACCACCCCCCCCCACATCCCCCCCCCCACCCCCGCCCCCATGGCCGCCCCATCCCCCCCCCCATCCCCCCCCCATCCCCGCCCCCATGGCCGCCCCATGGCCGCCCCATCCCCCCCCCATCCCCGCCCCATAGCCGCCCCCCCCCCCCGCCCCATGGCCGCCCCATTCCCCCCCCCATCCCCCCCCCATCCCCGCCCCATAGCCGCCCCCCCCATCCCCCCCCATGGCCGCCCCATGGCCGCCCCATAACCGCGGCCGTTTCCGTGCAGCTGTGGCGCGGGGGGAAGGGCGATTTCTTCGTGGGCTGCCTGCTCATGGCCGAGCTCAGCACGCCCTTCGTCTGCCTGGGGAAGGTGCTCATCCTGGTACGGCCCCACTGCGCCGCCCCATAGCGTCCCTGCCCCACTGCGTCCCTGCCCCATAGCGTCCCTGCCCCACTGCGTCCCTGCCCCCATAGCGTCCCTGCCCCATAGCGCCACCCCATAGCTTCCCTGCCCCCACTGCGTCCCTGCCCCACTGCACTGCCCCACTGCACTGCCCCACTGCACCGCCCCATAGCGCCGCCCCATAGCATCCCTGCCCCATAGCGCCGCCCCATAGTGCTGCCCCATAGCGTCCCTGCCCCACAGCGTCCCTGCCCCACTGCGTCCCTGCCCCATAGCGTCCCTGCCCCACTGCGTCCCCTGCCCCATAGCGCCGCCCCATAGTGCTGCCCCATAGCGTCCCTGCCCCACTGCGTCCCTGCCCCACTGCGTCCCTGCCCCATAGCGTCCCTGCCCCATAGCGCCGCCCCATAGCGTCCCTGCCCCACTGCACTGCCCCCACTGCACTGCCCCACTGCACCGCCCCATAGCGCCGCCCCATAGTGTCCCTGCCCCACAGCGTCCCTGCCCCACAGCGTCCCTGCCCCACAGCGTCCCTGCCCCATAGCGCCCGCCCCATAGCGTCCCTGCCCCCACTGCACTGCCCCACTGCGCGCTGCCCCACTGCAACCGCCCCATAGCGCCGCCCCATAGTGTCCCCTGCCCCACAGCGTCCCTGCCCCGTAGCGTCCCTGCCCCCACAGCGTCCCTGCCCCCATAGCGCCGCCCCCATAGCGCTGTCCCATAGCGTCCCTGCCCCATAGCGTCCCTGCCCCATAGCGTCCCTGCCCCACAGTGTCCCTGCCCCATAGCGCTACCCCCACTGTGATGCCCCACAGCACTGCCCCACTGCATCCCTGCCCCACTTCGCTGCCCCATAGCATCCCTGCCCCATAGCGCTGCCCCATAGCGTCCCTGCCCCACTGCGTCCCTGCCCCACAGCATCCATGCCCCCACTGCGCTGGCCCCACTGCATCCCTGCCCCACACAGCACTGCCCCACTGCATCCCTGCCCCACAGCACTGCCCCATAGTGACCATGCCCCTCAGTGTCCCTGCCCCATAGCGCCCGCCCCATAGCATCCCTGCCCCATAGCGCTGCCCCATAGCACTGCCCCCACTGCACTTGCCCCCACTGCGCTGCCCCACAGTGTCCCCTGCCCCATAGCGCTTGCCCCCACTGCGCCGCCCCACAGCACCCCCTGCCCCATAGCGCCGCCCCATAGCGCCGCCCCATAGCGCTGCCCCACTGCGTCCCTGCCCCACAGTGTCCCTGCCCCATAGCGCTTACCCCACTGTGATGCCCCACAGCACTTGCCCCACTGCATCCCTGCCCCCACTTCGCTGCCCCATAGCATCCCCTGCCCCATAGCGCTGCCCCATAGCGTCCCCTGCCCCATAGCGCCGTCCCATAGCGTCCCTGCCCCATAGCGCTGCCCCATAGCGTCCCTGCCCCACTGCGTCCCTGCCCCACAGCATCCATGCCCCACTGCGCTGCCCCACTGCATCCCTGCCCCACAGCACTGCCCCATAGTGACCACGCCCCCTCAGTGTCCCTGCCCCACTGCGCTGCCCCACAGTGTCCCTGCCCCATAGCGCTTGCCCCATAGCACTGCCCCCACTGCACTGCCCCACTGCGCTGCCCCACAGTGTCCCTGCCCCATAGCGCTGCCCCACTGCGTCCCTGCCCCATAGCGCTGCCCCACTGCGATGCCCCACTGCGATGCCCCGCTGTGTCCCTGCCCCACTGCATCCCTGCCCCACAGCGCTTGCCCCACAGCGTTGCCCCATAGCGCTGCCCCCTGCGCTGCCCCACAGTGCTCCCCCACTGCGCTGCCCCACAGCGCTCCCCCACAGCACTGCCCCACAGCATTCCTACCCCATAGCGCTGCCCCACTGCGCTGCCCCCACTGCGCCGCCCCACTGCACTGCCCCACTGCACTGCCCCACTGCACTGCCCCATAGCGCTGCCCCATAGCGTCCCTGCCCCACTGCGCTGGCCCCATAGCGCTGCCCCATAGCGTTCCCTGCCCCACTGCGCTGCCCCATAGCGCTGCCCCATAGCGTCCCTGCCCCACTGCGCCTGCCCCATAGCGCTGCCCCATAGCGTCCCTGCCCCACTGCGCTGCCCCATAGCGCTGCCACATAACCACTGCCCCCACAGTGCTGCCCCATAGCGCTGCCCCATAGCGCTGCCCCATAGCGGCGGCCCCCATAGCACCCCATAACCCCAGCAGTCCCCTATTAACCCCATAAACCCCATAACCCCATAACCCCCATCACCCCATCACCCCATCACCCCTATTAACCCCATCAGTCCCCTATTAACCCCATAACCCCATAACCCCATAACCCCATAACCCCTATTAACCCCATAACCCCATAACCCCAAAACCCCATAACCCCATAACCCCATAACCCGTTAACCCCGTTGCATGCCAGCTGGGCCGGCAGCGCTCTGCCCCTCCATAAGCTGAACGGAGGGCCCCCATAACCCCATCACCCCATAACCCCTATTAACCCCTATTAACCCCATAACCCCATAACCCCATAACCCCACAACCCCATAACCCCATCACCCCATTAACCCGTTGCGTGCCAGCTGGGCCGGCAGCGCTCTGCCCTCCATAAGCTGAACGGGGCCCCATAACCCCATCACCCCATAACCCCTATTAACCCCATAACCCCACAAACCCCATAACCCCATAACCCCTATTAACCCCATAACCCCATAACCCCAAAACCCCATAACCCCATAACCCCATAACCCGTTAACCCCGTTGCATGCCAGCTGGGCCGGCAGCGCTCTGCCCTCCATAAGCTGAACGGGGCCCCATAACCCCATCACCCCATAACCCCTATTAACCCCTATTAACCCCATAACCCCATAACCCCATAACCCCACAACCCCATAACCCCATCACCCCATTAACCCGTTGCGTGCCAGCTGGGCCGGCAGCGCTCTGCCCTCCATAAGCTGAACGGGGCCCCATAACCCCATCACCCCATAACCCCTATTAACCCCATAAACCCCACAACCCCCATAACCCCATAACCCCTATTAACCCCATAACCCCATAACCCCAAAACCCCATAACCCCATAACCCCATAACCCGTTAACCCCTTGCGTGCCAGCTGGGCCGGCAGCGCTCTGCCCTCCATAAGCTGAACGGGGCGGTGGCTCTGCTGACGTTCCTGTGCTGCCGGGTGCTGCTGTTCCCGTACCTCTATTGGGAGTACGGGCGCCAACATCGGGGTCCCCCTCTGGAGGGTCCCCACTTCCATCCCCCCCCCTCTACAACGCCGCCGCCGCCGCCCTCCTGGCCCCACAGCTCTACTGGTTCGGGGCTGCTGTGCCGTGGGGCCTGGGCGCTCTTCCGACCCCCAACCCCCCCCCGCCCGCCCTGAGCCCGCCCCACACTTATGGGGTCGGAAGGGATGGGGGCGTTGGTGGGGTATTTATTGGGGGGCTGGGGGGGGATATGGGGCGGCACAGCGGCTCTGTGGGTCTCTATGGGTCCCTATGGGGTCTGTGGGGGTCTCTATGGGGCTCTATGGGTCTCTATGGGTCCCTATGGGTCTCTTGGGGGTCTCTATGGGGTCTCTATGGGTCCCTATGGGTCTCTTTGGGGTCTCTATGGGTCCCTATGGGTCTCTATGGGTCTCTATGGGATCTCTGGGGGTCCCTATGGGTCTCTATGGGTCCCTATGGGTCTCTGTGGGTCTCTATGGGTCTCTGTGGGGTCGCTATGGGTCTCTATGGGTCTCTATGGGTCCTTTTTGGGTCTCTATGGGTCTCTATGGGTCTCTGTGGGTCTCTATGGGTCTCTATGGGTCGCTATGGGTCTCTATGGGTCTCTATGGGTCCCTTTGGGTCTCTATGGGTCTCTATGGGTCTCTTTGGTTCCCTATGGGTCTCTATGGGTCCCTATGGGTCTCTATGGGTCTCTGTGGGTCTCTATGGGTCACTATGGGTCCCTATGGGTCTCTATGGGTCTCTTTGGTTCCCTATTGGGTCCCTATGGGTCTCTATGGGTCCCTATGGGTCTCTGTGGGACTCAGTGGGGTCTCTATGGGTCTCTATGGGTCTCTATGGGTCACTCTGTGTCCCCATGGGTCTCTATGGGTCCTATGGGTCCCTGTGGCCCCCACAGCTCTACTGGTTCGGGCTGCTGTGCCGTGGGGCCTGGGGCGCTCTTCCGACCCCAACCCCCCCGCCCGCCCTGAGCCCGCCCCACACTTATTGGGGTCGGAAGGGATGGGGGCGTTGTGGTGGGGTATTTATTGGGGGCTGGGGGGGATATGGGGCGGCACAGCGGCTCTGTGGGGGTGTTATGGGTCTCTGTGCGGTCCCTATGGGGTCTGTGGGGGTCTCTATGGGGCTCTATGGGTCTCTATGGGTCTCTATGGGTCTCTTTGGTTCCCTATGGGTCTCTATGGGTCTCTGTGGGTCCCTATGGGTCTCTATGGGTCTCTGTGGGTCCCTATGGGGTCTCTATGGGATCTGTGGGGGGTCTCTATGGGGTCTCTATGGGTCTCTATGGGTCTCTGTGGGTCTCTATGGGTCTCTATGGGTCGCTATGGGTCTCTATGGGTCTCTATGGGTCCCTTTGGGTCTCTATGGGTCTCTATGGGTCTCTGTGGGTCTCTATGGGTCCCTATGGGTCTCTGTGGGTCTCTATGGGTCCCTATGGGTCGCTATGGTTCTCTGTGGGTCCCTATGGGTCTCTATGGGTCCCTATGGGTCTCTATGGTCTCTATGGGATCTCTGGGGGTCCCTATGGGTCTCTATGGGGTCGCTATGGGTCCCTATGGGTCCCTATGGGTCCCTATGGGTCTCTATGGGTCCCTATGGGTCTCTATGGGTCTCAGTGGGTCCCTATGGGTCTCTATGGGTCCCCATGGGTCCCTGTGGCCCCACAGCTCTACTGGTTCGGGCTGCTGTGCCGTGGGGCCTGGGCGCTCTTCCGACCCCAACCCCCCCGCCCGCCCTGAGCCCGCCCCACACTTATGGGGTCGGAAGGGATGGGGGCGGTGATGGGGTATTTATTGCGGGGCTGGGGGGGATATGGGGGCGGCACAGCGGCTCTGTGGGGTGCTGTGGGTCTCTGTGGGTCCCTATGGGGTCCTGTGGGGGTCTCTATGGGGGTCTCTATGGGGTCTCTATGGGTCTCTATGGGTCTCTGTGGGTCCCTATGGGTCTCTATGGGTCTCTATGGGGTCTCTATGGGTCTCTATGGGTCCCTATGGGTCTCTTTGGGGTCTCTATGGGGTCTCTATGGGTCCCTATGGGTCTCTTTGGTTCCCTATGGGTCTCTATGGGTCCCTATGGGTCTCTATGGGTCCATATGGGTCTCTATGGGGTCTCTATGGGTCGCTATGGGTCTCTGTGGGGGTCTCTATGGGTCTCTATGGGTCCCTATGGGTCTCTGTGGGATCTGTGGGGGTCTCTATGGGGTCTCTATGGGTCTCTATGGGTCTCTGTGTGGTCCCTATGGGTCTCTATGGGATCTGTGGGGGTCTCTATGGGGTCTCTATGGGTCTCAATGGGTCTCTGTGGGTCCCTATGGGTCTCTATGGGTCTCTATGGGGTCTCTATGGGTCTCTATGGGTCCCTATGGGTCTCTTTGGGGGTCTCTATGGGGTCTCTATGGGTCCCTATGGGTCTCTATGGGGTCTCTATGGGTCCCTATGGGTCTCTTTGGGGTCTCTATGGGTCTCTATGGGTCCCTATGGGTCTCTATGGGTCGCTATGGGGCACTATGGGTCTCTGTGGGTCCCTATGGGTCTCTATGGGTCCATATGGGTCTCTATGGGGGTCTCTATGGGTCGCTATGGGTCTCTGTGGGGGTCTCTATGGGTCTCTATGGGTCCCTATGGGTCTCTGTGGGGTCTGTGGGGGGTCTCTATGGGGTCTCTATGGGTCTCTATGGGTCTCTGTGGGTCCCTATGGGTCTCTATGGGATCTCTGGGGGGTCCCTATGGGTCCCTATGGGCTTTTATGGGTCTCTATGGGTCCCTATGGGTCTCTATGGTCTCAGTGGGTCCCTATGGGTCCCTATGGGTCCCCATGGGTCCCTGTGGCCCCACAGCTCTACTGGGTTCGGGCTGCTGTGCTGTGGGGCCTGGGCGCTCTTCCAACCCCAACCCCCCCCGCCCGCCCTGAGTCCGCCCCACACTTATGGGGTCGGAAGGGCATGGGGGCGTTGGTGGGGTATTTATTGGGGGCTGGGGGGGGTATGGGGCGGCACAACGGATCTGTGGGGTGCTGTGGGTCTCTATGGGTCTCTTTGGTTCCCTATGGGTCCCTATGGGTCTCTATGGTTCCCTATGGGTCTCTATGGGGTCTCTATGGGTCTCTATGGGGTCTGTGGGGGTCTCTATGGGGCTCTGTGGGTCTCTATGGGTCCCTATGGGTCTCTGTGGGTCTCTATGGGTCTTTATGGGGTTTCTATGGGGGCTCTGTGGGTCTCTATGGGTCACTATGGGATCTCTGGGGGTCTCTATGGGTCCCTATGGGTCTCTATGGGTCTCTATGGGTCTCTGGGGGGTCTCTGGGGGGTCCCTATGGGTCTTTATGGGTCCCCTATGGGGTCTCTATGGGTCTCTATGGGTCTCTATGGGGTCTGTGGGGGTCTCTATGGGTCTCTATGGGGCTCTGTGGGTCTCTATGGGGTCTCTATGGGTCCCTATGGGTCCCTATGGGTCCCTATGAGTCTCTATGGGGTTCCTATGGGTCTCTATGGGTCCCCTATGGGTCTCTATGGGTCTCTATGGGTCCCCATGGGTCCCTGTGGCCCCACAGCTCTACTGGTTCGGGCTGCTGTGCCGTGGGGCCCTGGGCGCTCTTCCGACCCCAACCCCCCGCCCCGCCCTGAGCCCGCCCCACACTTATGGGGTCGGAAGGGATGGTGGGGGCGTTGGTGGGGTATTTATTGGGGGCTGGGGGTGGGATATGGGGCGGCACAGCGGCTCTGTGGGTCTCTATGGGTCCCTATGGGGTCTGTGGGGGTCTCTATGGGTCCTCTATGGGTCTCTATGGTGGTCTGTGGGGGTCTCTTTGGTTCCCTATGGGTCTCTATGGGTCTCTGTGGGTCTCTGTGGGTCTCTGTGGGTCCCTATGGGGTCTCTATGGGGTCTCTATGGGTCTCTATGGGTTTCTATGGGTCCCTATGGGTCCCCTATGGGTCTCTATATGGGGTCTCTGGGGGTCTCTATGGGTCTCTATGGGTCCCTATTGGGTCTCTATGGGTCTCTGTGGGTCTCTATGGGTCTCTATGGGTCCCTATGGGTCTCTATGGGTCTCTATGGGTATTTATGGAGGCCCTATGGGTATCTATGGGTCTCTATGGGTCTCAGTGGGTATCTATGGTATGGGGCCCTATGGGTATCTATGGGTCTCTATGGGTCTCAGTGGGTATCTATGGGTCTCTGTGGGTCCCTATGGGTCTCTATGGGTCTCTATGGGTCCCTATGGGTCTCTGTGTCTCAGTGGGGCGCTATGGGGCAGAGCGCCCCCCCCCCTCCCCCCTCCCCCCCCCCCCCCCCCATTAAAGCCGTTTCCCGCCCCCTCCATCGTCTCCCGCGTTTTTTTTGTTCCCCTTGACGTCACACGTCACGTGATGACGTCACCGTTGACGTCACGCACCGCCCCCAGACGTCGCAAAACGCTTCCGGGATTCCGTTGCTAGGCAACCGCCGCCATCTTGGCGCCTCCCGTTGCCAGGCAACCGCCGCCGTCTTGGTTTATGGGCCGGATCGGGTACTTATGGGGCACAGGGAGAACTTATGGGGCTGAGTTGGACGCTTATGGGGCACAGTGAGCACTTATGGGGCAGAGAGCGATACTTATGGGTCATAGGGAGCACTTATGGGGCAGAATTGGACGGTTATGGGGCACAGAGGGCACTTATGGGGCACAGGGAGCACTTATGGGGCAGAGTTGGGCACTTATGGGGCAGATACGGCACTTATAGGGCACAGGGAGCGCTTATGGGGGCACAGAGAGCACTTATGGGGCAGCCTTGGACACTTATGGGGCAGATACGGCACTTATAGGGCACAGGGAGCACTTATGGGCAGAGTTGGGCACTTATGGGGCAGAATTAGACAGTTATGGGGCAGATGGGGCAATTACGGGAAAGACGTGGACACTTATGGGGCACTGGAGGCACTTATGGGGTAGAGAGCGATACTTATGGGGCTGATGGAGCACTTATGGGGCAGAATTGAACAGTTATGGGGCACAGAGGGGTCCCTATGAGTCTCTATGGGTCTCTATGGTCCCTATGGGTCTCTGTGGGTCACTATGGGTCTCTATGGGTCCTTATGGGACTCTATGGTTCGCTATGGGTCTCTATGGGTTTCTATGGGTCCCTATGGGTCTCTATGGGTCTCTATGGGTCCCTGTGGGTCTCTATCGGTCCCTATGGGTCCCTATGGGTCTCTGTGGGTCCCTATGGGTCCCTATGGGTCCCTATCGGTCCCTATGGGTCTCTATGGGGTCCCTATGGGTCCCTATGGGTCTCTATGGGTCCCTATGGGTCCCTATGGGTCTCTATGGGTCTCTATGGGTCCCTATGGGTCCCTATGGGTCTCTATGGGGTCCCTATGGGTCTCTATGGGTCCCTATGGGTCCCTATGGATCTCTATGGGTCTCTATGGTCCCTATGGGGTCCCTATGGGTCTCTATGGGTCTCTGTGGGTCCCTATCGATCTCTATGGGTCCCTATGGGTCTCTATGGGTCCCTATGGGTCTCTATGGGTCCCTATGGGTCGCTATGGGGTCCCTATGGGTCTCTATGGGTCCCTATGGGTCCCTATGGATCTCTATGGGTCGCTATGGGTCGCTATGGGTCACTGTGTCACAATGGGAACCCTGTGACCGGAACCGTCCGTTCCCGGCCCGTTTCCCCCTCTCTCGGTTTCCGCGCGGACTCCGCACTGTGACACCGCCCCCCCCCCCACTCCGCCTCTCCGCGCTTCCGGTCTGTACGACCCGCTCACTTCCGGTGCTCTCGGGGCGGGAACGGCGGAAAGGGGCGGGGCGGAAGTGGCGATGGGAGCGGAAGTGGAGCGGCCCCGGGCGGAAGTGCGGCGCGGAGGAGCGGGCGGCGGCGGCGGCGCCGGGTACGGAACGGGGGGGGGGGCGGCTGTGGGGCGGCTGTGGGGCACGGCGGGGATAGGGGGCGGTTATGGGGCGGCTGTGGGGCTGCTATGGGGCATAGGGGCGGCTATGGGGCAGTTATGGGGCGGCTATGGGGCATAGGGGCGGCTATGGGGCAGTTATGGGGCTGCTATGGGCAATAGGGGCAGCTGTGGGGCACAGGTGGGGATAGGGGGCGGCTGTGGGGCTGCTATGGGGTAGTTATGGGGCATTGTGGCAGCTATGGGGCTGCTATGGGGCAGCTATGGGGCTGCTTTTGGGCACAGGGGCAACTATGGGGCAGCTATGCGGCAGTTATGGGGCGGCTATGGGGCACGGGGCAGTTATGGGGCTGCTATGGGGCACAGGGGCAGCTATGCGGCAGTTATGGGGCGACTATGGGGTACGGGCAGTTATGGGGCTGCTATGGGGCACAGGGGCAGCTATGCGGCAGTTATGGGGCGACTATGGGGTACGGGGCAGTTATGGGGCTGCTATGGGGCACAGGGGCAGCTATGCGGCAGTTATGGGGCGGCTATGGGGCACGGGGCAGTTATGGGGCTGCTATGGGGCACAGGGGCAGCTATGCGGCAGTTATGGGGCGGCTATGGGGCACAGGGGCAGTTATGGGGCTGCTATGGGGCGGCTATGGGGCACAGGGGCAGTTATGGGGCAGTTATGGGGCTGCTATGGGGCACAGGGGCAGCTATGCGGCAGTTATGGGGCGGCTATGGGGCACAGGGGCAGTTATGGGGCTGCTGTGAGGCGGCTATGGGGCACAGGGGCAGTTATGGGGCAGTTATGGGGCTGCTATGGGCACAGGGGCGGCTATGGGGCAGTTATGGGGCGGCTATGGGGCACAGGGGCAGTTATGGGGCAGTTATGGGGCTGCTATGGGGCATTGCGGTGGCTATGGGGCAGTTATGGCGCTGCTATGGGCTAGTTATGGGGCTGCTATGGGGCACAGGGGCGGCTATGGGGCAGTTATGGGGCGGCTATGGGGCACAGGAGTTGTTATGGCGCTGCTTTGGGTCGCTGTGGGTTTCAGGGTGTCCCTATGGGTCTCTATGGGTCCCTATGGGTCACTGTGGGTCTCTATGGGTTGCTATGGGTCGCTGTGGGTTCCTATGGGGCGCTGTGGGTCTCTATGGGTTCCTATGGGGTCTCTATGTGTCTGTGTGGGTCGCTGTGGGGCGCTATGGGTCCCTATGTGTCTTTGTGGGTTGCTGTGGGGTGCTATGGGTCTCTATGGGTCACTGTGGGGCGCTGTGGGTCCCTTTGGGGTGCTGTGGGTCGCTGTGGGGCGCTGTGGGGCTCTATGGGTCTCTGTGGGGCGCTATGGGTCTCTATGGGGCACTGTGGGTCTCTATGGCTCGCTGTGGGTCTCTTTGGGGCGCTATGGGTCTCTGTGGGTCTCTATGGGGCGCTGTGGGTCTCTGTGGGGTACTATGGGTCTCTGTGGGTCTCTATGGGGCACTGTGGGTCTCTATGGCTCGCTGTGGGTCTCTATGGGGCGCTATGGGTCTCTGTGGGTCTCTATGGGGCGCTGTGGGTCTCTATGGGTCTCTTTGGGGCGCTATGGGTCTCTGTGGGTCGCTGTGGGTCTCTATGGGGCACTGTGGGGCACTATGGGTCTCTGTGGGTCTCTATGGGGCGCTGTGGGGTGCTGTGGGGCGCTATGGGTCTCTATGGGGCGCTATGGGTCTCTGTGGGTCTCTATGGGGCGCTGTGGGGTCTCTATGGGGCGCTGTGGGGCGCTATGGGGCGCTGTGGGTCTCTGTGGGTCTCTATGGGGTGCTGTGGGTCTCTGTGGGGTGCTATGGGTCTCTGTGGGTCTCTATGGGGCGCTATGGGGCGCTGTGGGGCGCTATGGGTCTCTATGGGGTGCTATGGGTCTCTGTGGGTCTCTATGGGGCGCTGTGGGGCGCTATGGGTCTCTGTGGGTCTCTGTGGGTCTCTATGGGGCGCTGTGGGTCCCTATGGGGCGCTGTGGGGCACTATGGGTCTCTGTGGGGCGCTATGGGTCTCTATGGGGCGCTGTGGGGCGCTGTGGGGCGCTGTGGGGCGCTGTGGGGCACTATGGGTCTCTATGGGGCGCTATGGGTCTCTGTGGGTCTCTATGGGGCGCTGTGGGGCGCTATGGGGCGCTGTGGGGCGCGCTGTTCCAGGCATGGCGGAGCCGAGTGAGTTGGACCGTCAGATCGAACAACTGCGGCGCTGTGAACTCATCCGGGAGAGCGAAGTCAAAGCGCTGTGCGCCAAGGCCAGGTCTGTGCCGCCCCACGGCTGCCCCATAGCCGCCCCACGGCTGCCCCATAGCCGCCCCACGGCTGCCCCATAGCCGCCCCACGGCTGCCCCATAGCTGCCCCATAGCTGCCCCATAGCTGCCCCATAGCTGCCCCATAGCTGCCCCACAGCCGCCCCACGGCTGCCCCATAGCTGTCCCATAGCTGCCCCATAGCTGCCCCACAGCCGCCCCACGGCTGCCCCATAGCCGCCCCATAGCCGCCCCACGGCTGCCCCATAGCTGCCCCATAGCTGCCCCACAGCCGCCCCACAGCTGCCCCATAGCTGCCCCATAGCTTCCCCACAGCCGCCCCACGGCTGCCCCACAGCTGCCCCATAGCTGCCCCATAGCTGCCCCACAGCCGCCCCACGGCTGCCCCATAGCTGCCCCACAGTGACCCCATAGTGACCCCATAGCTGCCCCATAGAGACCCCACAGCCGCCCCACAGCTGCCCCATAGCCACCCTATAACTGCCCCATAGTGACCCCATAGAGACCCCAGAGCTGCCCCATAGTGACCCCATAGCTGCCCTACAGCCGCCCCATAGTGATCCCATAGAGACCCCATAGCTGCCCCACAGCCGCCCCACAGCTGCCCCATAGCCACCCTATAACTGCCCCATAGTGACCCCATAGAGACCCCATAGCTGCCCTACAGCCGCCCCATAGTGATCCCATAGAGACCCCACAGCTGCCCCACAGCCGCCCCATAGCTGCCCCATAGTGACCCCATAGAGACCCCAGAGCTGCCCCACAGCTGCCCCACAGCTGCCCCATAGCTGCCCCACAGCTGCCCCATAGCTGCCCCTTAGTGACCGCACAGCTGCCCCACAGCCACCGCACAGCTGCCCCATAGCCGCCCCACAACTGCCCCATAGCTGCCCCACGGCTTCCCCACAGCTACCCCACAACTGCCCCATAGCCGCCCCACAACTGCCCCGCAGCCGCCCCATAGCCACCCCACAGTGACCCCACAGCCGCCCCATAGCTGCCCCACAGCTGCCCCATAGCCACCCCATAGCCACCCCACAGTGACTCCATAGCCGCCCCATAGCTGCCCCACAGCCGCCCCATAGCCACCCCACAGTGACCCCATAGCCACCCCATAGCTGCCCCACAGCCGCCCCATAGCCACCCCATAGCCACCCCACAGTGACCCCATAGCCGCCCCATAGCTGCCCCACAGCCGCCCCATAGCCACCCCATAGCCACCCCACAGTGACCCCATAGCCGCCCCATAGCCGCCCCACAGCCGCCCCATAGCCACCCCATAGCCACCCCACAGTGACCCCATAGCCACCCCATAGCTGCCCCATAGTGACCCTACAGCCGCCCCATAACTGCCCCACAGCTGCCCCATAGCTGCCCCATAGCTGCTCTATAACTGCCCCATAGCTCTGTATCCCCCCAAATCCCCCCACATCCCCCCACATCCCCCCCCATCTCCCCCCACATCCCCCCCCATCTCCCCCCACATCCCCCCCCCCCCCCCCCCTTGGCGTTTAATTAATGCTAATTAAGGGGAGGAGTTAACGAGGGGATTTGGGGCAGGGAGATCCTGGTGGAGGAGAGCAACGTGCAGCGCGTCGACTCGCCCGTCACCGTGAGCGGGGATCTGTGGGGCTGGGGGGGATCTGTGGGGCTGGGGGGGATCTGTGGGGCTGGGGGGGGAGATGTGGGGCTGGGGGGGGATGTGGGGCTGGGGGGGGGATGTGGGGCTGGGGGAGATGTGGGGCTGGGGGGGATCTGTGGGGCTGGGGGGGATCTGTGGGGCTGGGGTGGAGATGTGGGGGTGGGGGGGATCTGTGGGGCTGGGGGGGATGTGGGGCCGGGGGGATCTGTGGGGCTGGGGGGGATCTGTGGGGCTGGGGGATCTGTGGGGCTGGAGGGATCTGTGGGGCTGGGGGAGATCTGTGGGGCTGGGGGGGGATGTGGGGCTGGGGGATCTGTGGGGCTCGGGGGGGGAGATGTGGGGCTGGGGGGGAGATGTGGGGGTGGGGGGGATCTGTGAGGTGGGGGGGATCTGTGGGGCTGGGGGGGATGTGGGGCCGGGGGAGATCTGTGGGGCTGGGGGGGATCTGTGGGGCTGTGGGAGATCTGTGGGGCTGGGGGGGATCTGTGGGGTTGGGGGGATCTGTGAGGTGCGGGGGGATCTGTGGGGCTGGGGGTGGATGTGGAACTGGGGGGGGATGTGGGGCTGGGGGGGATCTGTGGGGCCGGGGGGGATCTGTGGGGCTGGGGGGGAGATGTGGGGGTGGGGGGGGATCTGTGAGGTGGGGGAGAGATGTGGGGCTGGGGGGGATCTGTGGGGCCGGGGGGGATCTGTGGGGCTGGGGGAGATGTGGGGCTGGGGGGATCTGTGGGGCTCGGGGGGGATCTGTGGGGTTGGGGGAGGAGATGTGGGGCTGAGGGTATTCTATGGGATTTGGGGGGGATCTGTGGGGTTGGGGGGGAGATGTGGGGCTGGGGGGATCTGTGGGGCTGAGGGTGGGGAGATGTGGGGCTGAGGGTATTCTGTGGGGTTTGGGGGTGATCTATGGGGCTGGGGGTGGAATCTATGGGGCAGGGAGGGAATCTATAGGGCAGGGGGTGGAATCTATGGGGCAGGGGTGGATTCTATGGGGCAGGGATTGGAATCCATGGGGTGGGGTGGAATCTATGGGGCAGCCATGGGTCTGTGCCCCACAGGTGTGCGGGGACATCCATGGGCAGTTCTATGACCTCAAGGAGCTCTTCCGGGTGCGCTGCCCCATAAGTGGACCTCTGTGCCCCACAAGTGCCTTCTCTGCCCCACAAGTGCCCTCTAACTGACCCATAAGTCCTCCAGCCAACCCATAACTGCCCCCGTGTGCCCCATAGCAGCCCACATCTGCCCCATAAGTGCCCCAGAAGTGTCCCATAGAGTCCATCTCTGCCCCCCAAGTGCCCCATAGCGTCCATCTCTGCCCCATAAGTGCCCCATAGCGTCCATCTCTGCCCCATAAGTGCCCCATAGAGCCCATATCCGCCCCATAACGCCCATATTAGCCCCATAAGTGCCCCATAGAGCCCATATCCGCCCCATAAGTGCCCCCTAGAGTCCATCTCTGCCCCATAAGTGTCCCATAGAGCCCATATCCGCCCCATATCTGCCCCATAGAGCCCATATCTGCCTCATAAGTGCCCATATCCGCCCCATAAGTGCCCCATAGCGTCCATCTCTGCCCCATAAGTGCCCCATAGCGTCCATATCCGCCCCATAAGTGCCGCATAGAGTCCATCTCTGCCCCATAATTGCCCCCCAAGTGCCCCATAGCGCCCATACCCCCCCCATAGCCCTCCCCCTCCCTCCCCACTCGCGCCCCCCAAGCGCCCCACGGCGCCCCCTAAGTGCTGTGCCCCACAGGTGGGGGGGGACGTCCCCGAGACCAATTACCTCTTCATGGGGGATTTCGTGGACCGCGGATTCTACAGCGTCGAAACGTTCCTGCTGCTGCTGGCGCTCAAGGTGGGGGGCTGCCCCACAAGTGTGGGGCAGCAGCCAGAGGTGGGGGGCCCAGAGGTGGGGGGTGGGAGCCAGAGGTGGGGGGCTGCCCCACAAGTGTGGGGTGGGAGCCAGAGGTGGGGGGTGGGAGCCAGAGGTGGGGGCTGCCCCACAAGTGTGGGGTGGGAGCCAGAGGTGTGGGGCTGCCCCACAAGTAGGGGGTGGGAGCCAGAGGTGGGGGCTGCCCCACAAGTGGGGGGTGGGAGCCAGAGGTGTGGGGCTGCCCCACAAGTGTGGGGCGGGACCCAGAGGTGGGGGCTGCCCCACAAGTAGGGGGTGGGAGCCAGAGGTGGGGGGCCCAGAGGTGGGGGGTGGGAGCCAGAGGTGGGGGGCTGCCCCACAAGTGTGGGGCGAGACCCAGAGGTGGGGGGTGGGGTGGGAGCCAGAGGTTTGGGGCTGCCCCACAAGTGTGGGGTGAGACCCACAAGTGTGGGTTGGGAGCCAGAGGTGAGGGCTGCCCCACAAGTGTGGGGTGGGAGCCAGAGGTGGGGGCTGCCCCACAAGAGTGGGGCGAGACCCTGAGGTGGGGGGCCCAGAGGTGGGGGGTGGGAGCCAGAGGTGGGGGGCTGCCCCACAAGTGGGGGGTGGGAGCCAGAGGTGGGGGCTGCCCCACAAGTGTGGGGTGGGAGCCAGAGGTGGGGGGTGGGAGCCAGAGGTGGAGGGCTGCCCCACAAGTAGGGGGGTGGGAGCCAGAGGTGGGGGGCTGCCCCACAAGTGTGGGGTGGGAGCCAGAGGTGGGGGCTGCCCCACAAGTGTGGGGTGGGAGCCAGAGGTGGGGGCTGCCCCACAAGTGTGGGGCGGGACCCAGAGGTGGGGGGTGGGAGCCAGAGATGGGGGGTTGCCCCACAAGTGTGGGGTGGGAGCCAGAGGTGGGGGATGGGAGCCAGAGGTGGGGGGCTGCCCCACAAGTGTGGGGCGAGACCCAGAGGTGGGGGGTGGGGTGGGAGCCAGAGGTTTGGGGCTGCCCCACAAGTGTGGGGTGAGACCCACAAGTGTGGGGTGGGAGCCAGAGGTGAGGGCTGCCCCACAAGTGTGGGGTGGGAGCCAGAGGTGGGGGCTGCCCCACAAGTGTGGGGCGAGACCCACAAGTGTGGGGTGGGAGCCAGAGGTGGAGGGCTGCCCCACAAGTGTGGGGCGAGACCCACAAGTGTGGGGTGGGAGCCAGAGGTCGGGGCTGCCCCACAAGAGTGGGGCGAGACCCTGAGGTGGGGGGGCGGAGGTGGGGGGTGGGAGCCAGAGGTGGGGGGCTGCCCCACAAGTGTGGGTCTGCCCCACACTTGTGGGTCCCTATCTATGGGTCCCAGTCCCCTATCTATGTGTCCCTCCCCATGCTTATGGGTCTGCCCCTCACTTATGGGTCTGCCCCACACTTATGGGTCCCTATCTATGGGTCCCAGCCCCCTATCTATGGGTCCCAGCCCTTTATCTACGGGTCCCTCCCCACACTTATGGGTCTGCCCCACACTTGTGGGTCCCTATCTATGGGTCCCAGCCCTTTATCTACGGGTCCCTCCCCACACTTATGGGTCTGCCCCACACTTATGGGTCCCTATCTATGGGTCCCAGCCCCCCATCTATGGGTCCCAGCCCTTTATCTACGGGTCCCACCCCACACTTATGGGTCTGCCCCACACTTGTGGGTCCACCCCCCAGGTGCGCTACCCGGACCGCATCACGCTGCTCACACTTATGGGTCCTCCATCTATGAGTCCCAGCCCCCTATCTATGTGTCCCTCCCCCTATCTATGGGTCCTTGCCCCCTATCTATGGTTCTGCCCCCCATCTATGGGTCCTGCCCCACACTTCTGGGTCTGCCCCACACTTGTGGGTCCCTATCTATGGGTCCCAGCCCCTTATCTATGGTCCCAGCCCCCTATCTATGTGTCCCTCCCCACACTTCCGGGTCTGCCCCTCACTTCTGGGTCTGCCCCACACTTATGGGTCCCTATCTATGGGTCCCAGCCCCCTATCTATGGGTCCCAGCCCTTTATCTACGGGTCCCTCCCCACGCTTATGGGTCTGCCCCACACTTGTGGGTCCCTATCTATGGGTCCCAGCCCTTTATCTACGGGTCCCTCCCCACGCTTATGGGTCTGCCCCACACTTGTGGGTCCCTATCTATGGGTCCCAGCCCCCTGTCTATGGGTCCTAGCCCCCTATCTATGGTCCCAGCCCCCTATCTATGGGTCCCAGCCCCCTATCTATGGTCCCAGCCCCCTATTTATGTGTCCCTCCCCTCACTTGTGGGTCTGCCCCACACGTGTGCGTCCGCCCCCCAGGTGCGCTACCCGGACCACATCACGCTGCTCATACTTATGGGTCCCTATCTATGGGTCCCAGCCCTTTATCTATGGGTCCCACCCCACACTTATGGGTCTGCCCCACACTTGTGGGTCCCGCTCCACACTTCTGGGTCTGCCCCACACTTAAGGGTCCTCCATCTATGGGTCTCAGCCCCCTATCTATGGGTCCCAGCCCTCTATGTGTCCCTCCCCACACTTGTGGGTCCTCCATCTATGAGTCCCAGCCCCCTATCTATGGGTCCCAGCCCTTTATCTACGGGTCCCTCCCCTCACTTGTGGGTCCTGCCCCACACTTGTGGGTCCGCCCCCCAGGTGCGCTACCCGGACCGCATCACGCTGATCACACTTATGGGTCCCTATCTATGGGTCCCAGCCCTTTATCTACGGGTCCCTCCCCACGCTTATGGGTCTGCCCCACACGTGTGGGTCCGCCCCCCAGGTGCGCTACCCGGACCGCATCACGCTGATCACACTTATGGGTCCCTATCTATGGGTCCCAGCCCCCTATCAATGGGTCCCAGCCCTTTATCTACGGGTCCCTCCCCATGCTTATGGGTCTGCCCCACACGTGTGGGTCCGCCCCCAGGTGCGCTACCCGGACCGCATCACGCTGATCACACTTATGGGTCCCTATCTATGGGTCCCAGCCCCCTATCAATGGGTCCCAGCCCTTTATCTACGGGTCCCTCCCCACGCTTATGGGTCTGCCCCACACGTGTGGGTCTGCCCCCCAGGTGCGCTACCCGGACCGCATCACGCTGCTCATACTTCTGGGTCCCTATCTATGGGTCCCAGCCCTTTATCTACGGGTCCCTCCCCATGCTTATGGGTCTGCCCCACACGTGTGGGTCCGCCCCCAGGTGCGCTACCCGGACCGCATCACGCTGCTCACACTTATGGGTCCCTATCTATGGGTCCCAGCCCCCTATCTATGTGTCCCTCCCCACACTTCTGGGTCTGCCCCACGCTTAAGGGTCCTCCATCTATGGGTCTCAGCCCCCTATCTATGGGTCCCAGCCCTCTATGTGTCCCTCCCCACACTTGTGGGTCCTCCATCTATGAGTCCCAGCCCCCTATCAATGGGTCCCAGCCCTTTATCTACGGGTCCCTCCCCACACTTATGGGTCTGCCCCACACGTGTGGGTCCGCCCCCAGGTGCGCTACCCGGACCGCATCACGCTGATCACACTTATGGGTCCCTATCTATGGGTCCCAGCCCCCTATCAATGGGTCCCAGCCCTTTATCTACGGGTCCCTCCCCACGCTTATGGGTCTGCCCCACACGTGTGGGTCCGCCCCCCAGGTGCGCTACCCGGACCGCATCACGCTGATCCGCGGGAACCACGAGAGCCGTCAGATCACGCAGGTGTACGGATTCTACGACGAATGCCTCCGCAAATACGGCTCCGTCACCGTGTGGCGCTACTGCACCGAGATCTTCGACTACCTCAGCCTGTCCGCCATCATCGACGGCAAGGTGACGCCCCGGCACGCCCCGACACGCTAAGGGCACGCCCCGACACGCTAAGGGCACGCCCCGACACGCTAAGGGCACGCCCTGACACGCCACAACACGCTAAGGGCACACTAAGGGCACAACACAGCACGCTAAGGGCACGCCCTGACATGCCACAACACGCTAAGGGCACAACACAGCACGCTAAGGGCACAACACAGCACGCTAAGGGCACGCCCCGACACGCTAAGGGCACGCCCCGACATGCCACAACACGCTAAGGGCACAACACAACACGCTAAGGGCATGCTAAGGGCACAACACAGCACGCTAAGGGCATGCCCCGACACGCCACAACACGCTAAGGGCACAACACAGCACACTAAGGGCACGCTAAGGGCACACCCCGACACGCTAAGGGCACGCCCCGACACGCTAAGGGCACAACACAGCACGCTAAGGGCACAACACAGCACGCTAAGGGCACGCCCCGACACGCTAAGGGCACGCTAAGGGCACAACACAGCACGCTAAGGGCACAACAGGGCACGCTAAGGGCACGCCCCAACACGCCACAACATGCTAAGGGCACGCTAAGGGCACACTAAGGGCACAACACAGCACGCTAAGGGCACGCCCCGACACGCTAAGGGCACGCTAAGGGCACACCCCGACACGCTAAGGGCACAACAGGGCACGCTAAGGGCACAACACAGCACGCTAAGGGCACACCCCGACACGCTAAGGGCACAACACAGCACGCTAATGGCACGCCCCGACATGCCACAACACGCTAAGGGCACGCCGCCGCACGCCCCGACACGCTAAGGGCACACCCCGACACGCTAAGGGCACGCCCTGACACGCCACAACACGCTAAGGGCACAACACAGCACGCTAAGGGCACGCTAAGGGCACACCCCGACACGCTTAGGGCACACCCCGACACGCTAAGGGCACAACACAGCACGCTAAGGGCACACCCCGACACGCCACAACACGCTAAGGGCACGCTGCCGCACGCCCCGAAACGCTAAGGGCACACCCCGACACGCTAAGGGCACGCCCCGACATGCCACAACACGCTAAGGGCACAACACAACACGCTAAGGGCATGCTAAGTGCACAACACAGCACGCTAAGGGCACGCCCCGACACGCCACAGCACGCTAAGGGCACAACACAGCACGCTAAGGGCACGCTAAGGGCACACCCCGACACGCTAAGGGCACGCCCCGACACGCTAAGGGCACAACACAGCACGCTAAGGGCACAACACAGCACGCTAAGGGCACGCCCCGACACGCTAAGGGCACGCTAAGGGCACAACACAGCACGCTAAGGGCACAACAGGGCACGCTAAGGGCACGCCCCAACACGCCACAACATGCTAAGGGCACGCTAAGGGCACACTAAGGGCACAACACAGCACGCTAAGGGCACGCCCCGACACGCTAAGGGCACGCTAAGGGCACACCCCGACACGCTAAGGGCACAACAGGGCACGCTAAGGGCACAACACAGCACGCTAAGGGCACACCCCGACACGCTAAGGGCACAACACAGCACGCTAATGGCACGCCCCGACATGCCACAACACGCTAAGGGCACGCCGCCGCACGCCCCGACACGCTAAGGGCACACCCCGACACGCTAAGGGCACGCCCTGACACGCCACAACACGCTAAGGGCACAACACAGCACGCTAAGGGCACGCTAAGGGCACACCCCGACACGCTTAGGGCACACCCCGACACGCTAAGGGCACAACACAGCACGCTAAGGGCACGCTAAGGGCACACCCCGACACGCCACAACACGCTAAGGGCACGCTGCCGCACGCCCCGAAACGCTAAGGGCACACCCCGACACGCTAAGGGCACGCCCCGACATGCCACAACACGCTAAGGGCACAACACAACACGCTAAGGGCATGCTAAGTGCACAACACAGCACGCTAAGGGCACGCCCCGACACGCCACAGCACGCTAAGGGCACAACACAGCACGCTAAGGGCACGCTAAGGGCACACCCCGACACGCTAAGGGCACGCCCCGACACGCTAAGGGCACAACACAGCACGCTAAGGGCACAACACAGCACGCTAAGGGCACGCCCCGACACGCTAAGGGCACGCTAAGGGCACAACACAGCACGCTAAGGGCACAACAGGGCACGCTAAGGGCACGCCCCAACACGCCACAACATGCTAAGGGCACGCTAAGGGCACACTAAGGGCACAACACAGCACGCTAAGGGCACGCCCCGACACGCTAAGGGCACGCTAAGGGCACACCCCGACACGCTAAGGGCACAACAGGGCACGCTAAGGGCACAACACAGCACGCTAAGGGCACGCTAAGGGCACAACACAGCACGCTAAGGGCACGCTAAGGGCACACCCCGACACGCTTAGGGCACGCCCCGACACGCTAAGGGCACAACACAGCACGCTAATGGCACGCCCCGACATGCCACAACACGCTAAGGGCACGCCGCCGCACGCCCCGACACGCTAAGGGCACACCCCGACACGCTAAGGGCACGCCCTGACATGCCACAACACGCTAAGGGCACACTAAGGGCACAACACAGCACGCTAAGGGCACGCCAAGGGCACAACACAGCACGCTAAGGGCACGCCCCGACACGCTAAGGGCACACCCGACACGCCACAACACGCTAAGGGCACAACACAACACGCTAAGGGCATGCTAAGGGCACGCTAAGGGCACAACACAGCACGCTAAGGGCACGCCCCGACACACTAAGGGCACACCCGACATGCCACAACACGCTAAGGGCACAACACAACACGCTAAGGGCACAACACAACACGCTAAGGGCACGCCGCCACATGCCACAACACGCTAAGGTCACACTAAGGGCATGCTAGGGCACGCTAAGGGCACAACACAACACACTAAGGGCACGCCACGACATGCTAAGGGCACGCCATGACACGCTAAGGGCATGCTAAGGGCACAACACGACACACTAAGGGCACAACATGACACGCTAAGGGCACAACACGGCACACTAAGGGCACAACATGACACGCTAAGGGCACAACATGACACGCTAAGGGCATGCCGTGGCACGCTAAGGGCACGCTGTGACACGCTTAGGGCACAGCACGACACACCACAACACGCTTAGGGCATGCCACTACACACTAAGGGCACACCACAACATGCTAATGGCACGCTACGACACGCTAAGGGCATGCTAGGACACACTAAGGACACGCTAAGGGGGATTAGAGTGTTGAGAGCGGGTCTTTTTGGGGTCAGATTGGCACTTTTGGGTCTCTTTGGGGTCACGGGTGGACAGGACTTGGTCTTAGGATGCCTGACGGTCTTAGAACACGCTTAGATCATGCTAAGAACACGCTAAGGACACGCTAAGGGAAATTAGAGTGCTGAGAGCGGGTCTTTTTGGGGTCAGATTGGCACTTTTGGGTCTCTTTGGGGTCACGGGTGGACAGGACTTGGTCTTAGGACGCCTGACAGTCAGGTCACGCTTAGATCATGCTAAGAACACGCTAAGGACACGCTAAGGGGGATTAGAGTGCTGAGAGCGGGTCTTTTTGGGGTCAGATTGGCACTTCTGGGTCTCTTTGGGGTCACGGGTGGACAGGATTTGGTCTTAGGACGCCTGACGGTCTTAGGTCATGCTAAGAACACGCTAAGGTCACACTAAGGACACGCTAAGGGGAATAAGAGTGTGGAGAGCGGGTCTTTTTGGGGTCAGATTGGCACTTTTGGGTCTCTTTGGGGTCACGGGTGGACAGGACTTGGTCTTAGGACGCCTGACAGTCAGGTCACGCTTAGATCATGCTAAGAACACGCTAAGGACACGCTAAGGGGAATTAGAGTGTTGAGAGCGGGTCTTTTGGGAGTCAGATTGGCACTTTTGGGTCTCTTTGGGGTCATGGGTGGACAGGACTTGGTCTTAGGACACCTGACGGTCTTAGGTCACGCTTAGATCATGCTAAGAACACGCTAAGGACACGCTAAGGGGAATTAGAGTGTTGAGAGCGGGTCTTTTTGGGGTCAGATTGGCACTTTTGGGTCTCTTTGGGGTCACGGGTGGACAGGACTTGGTCTTAGGACGCCTGACAGTCAGGTCACGCTTAGATCATGCTAAGAACACGCTAAGGACACACTAAGGACACGCTAAGGGGAATTAGAGTGTTGAGAGCGGGTCTTTTTGGGGTCGAGTTGACCCCTTTAGGACTTCTTGCTCCCCACGGACATCCCGCCCCCCCCCCCCCGTGTCCCTTTGAGCACCCCGCACACGCTAAGCACACGCTAAGCACACGCGTGTCCCCGCAGATCTTCTGCGTGCACGGCGGGCTCTCGCCCTCCATCCAAACCCTGGATCAGATCCGCACCATCGACCGCAAACAGGAAGTGCCCCACGACGGCCCCATGTGCGACCTCCTCTGGTCTGACCCCGAAGGTAACGGCGCTGGGGGGCGCTGGGGGGCGCTGGGGGGCTCTATGGGGCGCTGGGGGTCACTGTGGGGCGCTGGGGGTCACTATGGGGCTCTATGGGGCGCTGGGGGGCTCTATGGGGCGCTGGGGGTCACTGTGGGGCGCTGGGGGTCTCTGTGGGGCGCTGGGGGTCACTATGGGGCTCTATGGGGTGATGGGGGTCACTATGGGGCGCTGGGGGTCACTGTGGGGTACTGGGGGTCACTATGGGGCTCTATGGGGCGCTGGGGGTCACTGTGGGGCGCTGGGGGTCTCTGTGGGGCACTGGGGGTCACTATGGGGCTCTATGGGGTGCTGGGGGTCTCTGTGGGGCGCTGGGGGTCACTATGGGGCTCTATGGGGCGCTGGGGGTCACTATGGGGCGCTGGGGGTCACTGTGGGGTACTGGGGGTCACTATGGGGCTCTATGGGGCGCTGGGGGTCACTGTGGGGCGCTGGGGGTCTCTGTGGGGCACTGGGGGTCACTATGGGGCTCTATGGGGTGCTGGGGGTCTCTGTGGGGCGCTGGGGGTCACTATGGGGCTCTATGGGGCGCTGGGGGTCACTATAGGGCTCTGTGGGGCGCTGGGGGTCTCTGTGGGGCACTGGGGGTCACTATGGGGCGCTGGGGGTGACTGTGGGGCACTGGGGGTCACTATGGGGCTCTATGGGGCGCTGGGGGTCACTGTGGGGCGCTGGGGGTCTCTGTGGGGCACTGGGGGTCACTATGGGGCTCTATGGGGCGCTGGGGGTCTCTGTGGGGCGCTGGGGGTCACTATGGGGCTCTATGGGGCGCTGGGGGTCACTGTGGGGCGCTGGGGGTCACTGTGGGGTACTGGGGGTCACTATGGGGCTCTATGGGGCGCTGGGGGTCACTATAGGGTGCTGTGGGGCGCTGGGGTTCACTATGGGGCGCTGGGGGTCACTGTGGGGCGCTGTGGGGTGCTGGGGGTCACTGGGGCTCTATGGGGTGCTGGGGGTCACTATGGGGCTCAATGGGGTGCTAGGGGTCACTATAGGGCACTGTGGGGCGCTGGGGGTCTCTGTGGGGCGCTGGGGGTCACTATGGGGCGCTGTGGGGCGCTGGGGGTCTCTGTGGGGCTCTATGGGGCGCTGGGGGTCACTGTGGGGCACTGGGGGTCACTGTGGGGTACTGGGGGTCACTATGGGGCTCTATGGGGCGCTGGGGGTCACTATAGGGCACTGTGGGGCGCTGGGGGTCTCTGTGGGGCACTGGGGGTCACTATGGGGCTCTATGGGGCGCTGGGGGTCACTATGGGGCGCTGGGGATCACTGTGGGGTACTGGGGGTCGCTGTGGGGCTCTATGGGGCGCTGGGGGTCACTATAGGGCTCTGTGGGGCGCTGGGGGTCTCTGTAGGGCACTGGGGGTCACTATGGGGCTCTATGGGGCGCTGGGGGTCACTATGGGGCGCTGGGGATCACTGTGGGGTACTGGGGGTCGCTGTGGGGCTCTATGGGGCGCTGGGGGTCACTATAGGGCTCTGTGGGGCGCTGGGGGTCTCTGTGGGGCACTGGGGGTCACTATGGGGCTCTATGGGGTGCTGGGGGTCTCTGTGGGGCACTGGGGGTCACTATGGGGCTCTATGGGGTGCTGGGGGTCTCTGTGGGGCGCTGGGGGTCACTATGGGGCTCTATGGGGCGCTGGGGGTCACTATGGGGCGCTGGGGGTCACTGTGGGGTACTGGGGGTCACTATGGGGCTCTATGGGGCGCTGGGGGTCACTGTGGGGCGCTGGGGGTCTCTGTGGGGCACTGGGGGTCACTATGGGGCTCTATGGGGCGCTGGGGGTCTCTGTGGGGCGCTGGGGGTCACTATGGGGCTCTATGGGGCGCTGGGGGTCACTGTGGGGTGCTGGGGGTCACTGTGGGGTACTGGGGGTCACTATGGGGCTCTATGGGGCGCTGGGGGTCACTATAGGGTGCTGTGGGGCGCTGGGGTTCACTATGGGGCGCTGGGGGTCACTGTGGGGCGCTGTGGGGTGCTGGGGGTCACTGGGGCTCTATGGGGTGCTGGGGGTCACTATGGGGCTCAGTGGGGTGCTAGGGGTCACTATAGGGCACTGTGGGGCGCTGGGGGTCACTGTGGGGTACTGGGGGTCACTATGGGGCTCTATGGGGCGCTGGGGGTCACTATAGGGTGCTGTGGGGCGCTGGGGTTCACTATGGGGCGCTGGGGGTCACTGTGGGGCGCTGTGGGGTGCTGGGGGTCACTGGGGCTCTATGGGGTGCTGGGGGTCACTATGGGGCTCAATGGGGTGCTAGGGGTCACTATAGGGCACTGTGGGGCGCTGGGGGTCTCTGTGGGGCGCTGGGGGTCACTATGGGGCGCTGTGGGGCGCTGGGGGTCTCTGTGGGGCTCTATGGGGCGCTGGGGGTCACTGTGGGGCACTGGGGGTCACTGTGGGGTACTGGGGGTCACTATGGGGCTCTATGGGGCGCTGGGGGTCACTATAGGGCACTGTGGGGCGCTGGGGGTCTCTGTGGGGCACTGGGGGTCACTATGGGGCTCTATGGGGCGCTGGGGGTCACTATGGGGCGCTGGGGATCACTGTGGGGTACTGGGGGTCGCTGTGGGGCTCTATGGGGCGCTGGGGGTCACTATAGGGCTCTGTGGGGCGCTGGGGGTCTCTGTGGGGCACTGGGGGTCACTATGGGGCTCTATGGGGTGCTGGGGGTCTCTGTGGGGCACTGGGGGTCACTATGGGGCTCTATGGGTTGCTGGGGGTCTCTGTGGGGTGCTGGAGGTCACTATGGGGCTCTATGGGGTGCTGGGGGTCACTATAGGGCACTGTGGGGCGCTGGGGGTCTCTGTGGGGCACTGGGGGTCACTATGGGGCTCTATGGGGCCCTATGGTTCCCTATGGGTCCCTATGGGTCCCTATGGGTCCCTATGGGTCTCTATGGGTCCCTATGGGGTCCCTATGGGTCCCTATGGGTCCCTATGGGTCCCTTTGTGTCCTTATGGGTTTCTATGGGTCCCTATGGGTCTCTATGGGTCCCCATGTATTCCTATGTGTCCCTATGTGTCCCTATGGGTCCCTATGGGTCTCTATGGATCTCTATGGGTCCCTATGGGTCTCTATGGGTCCCTATGGTTCTCTATGGGTCTCTATGGGTCTCTCTGTGGGTCCCTATGGGTCCGTATGGGTCCCCATGGGTCCCTATGGGTCCCTATGGGTCTCTATGGGTCTCTATGTGTCCCTATGTGTCCCTATGTGTCCCTATGGGTCCCTATGTGTCCCTATGTGTCCCTATGGGTCCCCATGGATCTCTGTGGGTCCCTATGGGTCCCTATGGGTCTCTATGTGTCCCTATGGGTCTCTATGGGTCTCTATGGGTCTCTATGGGTCCCTATGGGTCTCTATGTGTCCCTATGGGTCCCTATGGGTCTCTATGGGTCCCTATGGGTCCCTACGGGTCTCTATGTGTCCCTATGGGTCCCCTATGGGTCTCTATGTGTCCCTATGGGTCCCAAAGTGTCCCCCCCCGCCCCACAGACACGACGGGCTGGGGGGTGTCCCCCCGTGGGGCGGGGTACCTGCTCAGGGCTCTGTGGGTCCTGTGGGTCCCAATGGGTCTCTATGTGTCCCTATGTGTCCCTATGGGTCTCTATGGGTCCCTATGTGTCCCTATGGGTCTCTATGGGTCCCTATGTGTCCCTATGGGTCTCTATGGGTCCCTCTGGGTCCCTATGGGTCTCTATGGGTCTCTATGGGTCCCTCTGGGTCCCTATGGGTCTCTATGGGTCTCTATGGGTCCCTATGCGTCCTTATGGGTCCCTATGTGTCCCTATGTGTCCCTATGGGTCCCCATGGATCTCTATGGGTCCCTATGGGTCTCTATGGGTCCCTATGGGGTCCCTATGGGGTCTCTATGGGTCTCTCTGTGGGTCCCTATGGGTCCGTATGGGTCCCCATGGGTCCCTATGGGTCTCTATGGGTCTCTATGGGTCCCTATGGGTCCGTATGTGTCCCTATGGGTCCCTATGGGTCTCTATGGGTCTCTATGTATCCCTATGGGTCCCTATGGGTCCCTATGTTTCCCTATGGGTCTCTATGGGTCTCTATGTGTCCCTATGGGTCCCAAAGTGTCCCTATGGGTCCCAAAGTGTCCCCCCCCGCCCCACAGACACGACGGGCTGGGGGGTGTCCCCCCGTGGGGCGGGGTACCTGTTCGGCAGTGACGTGGTGGCGCAGTTCAACGCGTCCAACGACATCGACATGATCTGCCGCGCGCACCAGCTCGTCATGGAGGGCTACAAGTGGCACTTCAGCGAGACCGTGCTCACCGTGTGGTCTGCGCCCAACTACTGCTACCGGTGGGCGCTGTGGGGCGCTGTGGGGTGTCTATGGGGCACTAAGGGGTGTCTATGGGGCGCTGTGGGGTGTCTATGGGGCACTGAGTGGTGTCTATGGGGCGCTATGGGGCACTAAGGGGTGTCTATGGGGCACTAAGGGCTGTCTATGTGGCACTAAGGGGTGTCTATGGGGCACTATGGGGTCACTATGGGCTCACCGTGTGGTCTGCGCCCAACTACTGCTACCGGTGGGCGCTGTGGGGCGCTGTGGGGTGTCTATGGGGCACTAAGGGGTGTCTATGGGGCACTATGGGGTGTCTATGGGGCGCTATGGGGCGCTAAGGGGTGTCTATGGGGCGCTATGGGGCACTAAGGGGTGTCTATGGGGTCACTATGGGCTCACCGTGTGGTCTGCGCCCAACTACTGCTACCGGTGGGCGCTGTGGGGCGCTGTGGGGCGCTATGGGGTGTCTATGGGGCACTAAGGGGTGTCTATGGGGCGCTAAGGGGTGTCTATGGGGCACTAAGGGGTGTCTATGGGGCACTAAGGGGCACTAAGGGGTGTCTATGGGGCACTAAGGGGTGTCTATGGGGTGCTAAGGGGTGTCTATGGGGCACTATGGGGCACTAAGGGGTGTCTATGGGGCACTAAGGGGTGTCTATGGGGCACTATGGGGCACTAATGGCTGTCTATGGGGCACTAAGGGGCACTAAGGGGTGTCTGTGGGGCACTATGGGGCACTATGGGGCACTAAGGGGAGTCTATGGGGCACTAAGGGGTGTCTATGGGGTGTTATGGGGCACTAAGGGGTGTCTATGGGGCACTAAGGGGTGTCTATGGGGTGTTATGGGGCACTAAGGGGTGTCTATGGGGCACTAAGGGGTGTCTATGGGGCACTAAGGGGCACTAAGGGGTGTCTATGGGGCACTAAGGGGTGTCTATGGGGCACTAAGGGGTGTCTATGGGGCACTATGGGGCACTAAGGGGTGTCTATGGGGCACTAAGGTGTGTCTATGGGGCTCGATGGGGCACTAAGGGGTGTCTATGGGGCGCTAAGGGGTGTCTGTGGGGTGCTATGGGGTCACTATGGGCTCACCGTGTGGTCTGCACCCAACTACTGCTACCGGTGGGCGCTGTGGGGCGCTGTGGGGTGTCTATGGGGCACTAAGGGGTGTCTATGGGGCGCTAAGGGGTGTCTATGGGGCGCTATGGGGCACTAAGGGGTGTCTATGGGGCACTATTGGGCACTAAGGGGTGTCTATGGGGCACTAAGGGGTGTCTATGGGGCACTAAGGGGCACTAAGGGGTAGCTATGGGGCACTAAGGGGTGTCTATGGGGCACTGAGGGCTGTCTATGGGGCACTAAGGGGTGTCTATGGGGCACTAAGGGGTGTCTATGGGGCACTAAGGGGTGTCTATGGGGCACTATGGGGCACTAAGGGGTCTCTATGGGGCACTAAGGGGTGTCTATGGGGCGCTATGGGGTCACTATGGGCTCACCGTGTGGTCTGCGCCCAACTACTGCTACCGGTGGGCGCTGTGGGGCGCTGTGGGGCGCTATGGGGTGTCTATGGGGCACTAAGGGGTGTCTATGGGGCACTAAGGGGTGTCTATGGGGCACTGAGGGGTGTCTATGGGGCACTGAGGGGTGTCTATGGGGCACTAAGGGGTGTCTATGGGGCGCTAAGGGGTGTCTATGGGGCGCTAAGGGCTGTCTATGGGGCACTAAGGGGTGTCTAGGGGGCACTAAGGGGTGTCTATGGGGCACTAAGGTGTGTCTATGGGGCACTAAGGGGCACTAAGGGGTGTCTATGGGGCACTAAGGGGTGTCTGTGGGGCACTATGGGGCACTATGGGGCACTAAGGGGTGTCTATGGGGCACTAAGGGGTGTCTATGGGGCACTATGGGGTGTCTATGGGGCACTAAGGGGTGTCTATGGGGTGCTATGGGGCACTAAGGGGTGTCTATGGGGCACTAAGGGGTGTCTATGGGGCACTAAGGGGCACTAAGGGGTGTCTATGGGGCACTAAGGGCTGTCTATGGGGCACTAAGGGGCACTAAGGGGTGTCTATGGGGCACTAAGGGCTGTCTATGGGGCACTAAGGGGTGTTTATGGGGCACTAAGGGGTGTCTATGGGGCACTAAGGGGTGTTTATGGGGCACTAAGGGGTGTCTATGGGGAACTAAGGGGCACTAAGGGGTGTCTATGGGGCGCTATGGGGTGTCTATGGGGCACTAAGGGGTGTCTATGGGGTTCTATGGGGCACTAAGGAGTGTCTATGGGGCACTATGGGGCACTAAGGGGTTTCTGTGGGGCGCTATGGGTTCTATGGGTCTCTATGTGTCCCTATGGGTCTCTATGGGTCCCTATGCGTCCCTATGGGTCGCTATGGGTCCCTATGAGTCCCTGTGGGTCCCTATGGGTCTCTATGGGTCCCTATGGGTCCCTGTGGGTCCCTATGGGTCCCTATGGGTCTCTATGGGTCTCTATGGGTCCCTGTGGGTCCCTATGGGTCTCTATGGTTCTCCATGGGTCTCTATGGGTCCCTGTGGGTCCCTATGTGTCCCTATGGGTCTCTATGGGTCTCTATGGGTCCCTATGGCCTCACTATGGGTCGCTGTGGGTCTCTGTGGGTCTCTATGGGTCCCTATGGGTCTCTATGGGTCTCTATGGGTCCCTATGGGTCTCTATGGGTCCCTATGGGTCCCTATGGGTCTCTATGGGTCCCTATGGGTCTCTGTGGGTCCCTATGGGTCCCTATGGGTCTCTATGGGTCCCTGTGGGTCCCTGTGGCCTCACTATGGGTCGCTGTGGGTCGCTGTGGGGCAGGTGCGGGAACGTGGCGGCCATCTTGGAGCTGGACGAGCACCTGCAGAAGGAGTTCATCATCTTCGAGGCGGCGCCGCAGGAGACGCGCGGGATCCCCTCCAAGAAACCCGTGGCCGACTACTTCCTGTGACCCACACGCGTGTGCTTGGCGTGTGCTTGGCGTGTTGCGCCTCCGCGGGGGGAGGGGGGGGAGGGGAGGGGGGGGAGGGCGGGGACACGGAGCGTGAACCCCTTTTAGGGGATGGGGGAGGGGAGGGGGGGGGCTCCAAGGGTCCTTGGCGTGTCCTTGGCGTGTCCTTGGTGTGTCGCTGGTGTGTCGCTGGCGTGGGGGGTGACATGGTAGTGACATGTCGTAAGCGTGTGCTTAACGTGGTAGTGACATGCCCTAAGCGTGTCCTTAACATGATACTGACATGTCCTAAGCGTGTGCTTAACATGGTAGATACATGTCCTAAGCGTGTGCTTAACGTGTTAGTGACATGTACTAAGCGTGTGCTTAACGTGTTAGTGACATGTCCTAAGCGTGTCCTTAACATGTTAGTGACATGCATCAGCATTGCTCTATCTTCTTCCTGACATGCCATTAGCGTGTGCTTAACGTGTTAGTGACATGTACTAAGCGTGTGCTTAACGTGTTAGTGACATGTCCTAAGCGTGTCCTTAACATGTTAGTGACATATCCTAAGCGTGTCCTTAACATGGTAGTGACATGACCTATGTGTGTCCTTAACGTGTTAGTGACATGTCCTAAGCGTGTCCTTAACGTGTTAGTGACATATCCTAAGCGTGTCCTTAACATGGTAGTGACATATCCTAAGCGTGTCCTTAACATGTTAGTGACATGTCCTAAGCGTGTCCTTAACATGGTAGTGACATGACCTATGTGTGTCCTTAACGTGTTAGTGACATGTCCTAAGCGTGTCCTTAACGTGTTAGTGACATACCCTAAGCGTGTCCTTAACATGTTAGTGACATGTCGCTGTTGTGGGCTTCACATGTCCTTAATATGTTCGGTCCATTTTCCTGGCGTGCCCTTCACATGTTAGTGACATGTCACTGGAGTGTCCTTCATGTGTCCTTAACATGTTAGTGCCATGTCGCTGCCGTGTCCTTCACATGTCCTTAGCATGTTCCGGTTTTGCCCTTAGCGTGCCCTTAGCATGTTAATGACAGCTCCCTGGTGTATCCTTCTCATGTCCTTAGCATGTTCTGGATTTGCCACTAGCATGTCCTTAACGTGTTCGTGCCACGTCACTGCTGTGCCCATGACGTGCTCTTCACATGTTACTGACATGTCATTAGCATGTCCTTCCCGTCTTCCTCACATGTCCTTCCCGTGTGACCTTATCATGTCCTTCCCATGTTCTCTCATGTCCTAGCCATGTCCTTCCCGTGTCCTTCCCGTGTCCTTTTCCTGACCTTATCATGTCCTTCCCATGTTCCTCTCATGTCCTAGCCATGTCCTTCCCGTGTCCTTCCCGTGTCCTTTTCCTGACCTTATCATGTCCTTCCCATGTTCTCTCATGTCCTAGCCATGTCCTTCCCATGTTCCTCTCATGACCGAGCCATGTTCCTCTCATGTCCTTTTCCTGACCTTAACATGTCCTTAGCATGTTCCTCTCATGTCCTTCTTAGTGTCTTTCCCATGTTCCTCTCATGTCCTTTTCCTGACCTTATCATGTCCGTCCCATGTTCCTCACATGTCCTTCTCATGTCCTTCCCATGTTCTCTCATGTCCTAGCCATGTCCTTCCCATATCCTTTTCCTGACCTTATCATGTCCTTCCCATGTTCCTCCCATGTCCTTCTCGTGTCCTTAACATGTTCCTCCCATGTCCTTCCCATGTTCCTCCCATGTTCCTCACATGTCCTAGCCGTGTCCTTCCCATGTTCCTCTCATATCCTTCCCATGTCCTTCCCATGTTCCTCTCATATCCTTCCCATGTCCTTCCCATGTATATCCTTCCCATGTCCTTCCCATGTTCCTCCCATGTCCCTCACATGTTACTGGCGTGTCCTTGACGTGTTCTCCACATGTTCTGGATCTGTCCTTCCCGTGTCCTTGACGTGTCCTTGACGTGTCCCTGATACACCCACAACATGCTTCCGACATGTCACTGCTGTGTGCTTCCCATGTTAGTGACATGTCGCTGACGTGTCCTTCACGTGTCCTTGCCATGTTAGTGACGCGCCCCTGCCGTGTCCTTGGCGTGTCCTTAACGTGTTCTGGGGATGTCATTAGCATGCCCTCACATGTTCCTGGCTTGTCACCAGCGTGTCCTTAGCATGTTCCTGACATGTCACTGATGCGTCCTTCCCGTGTCCTTCCTATGTTCCTCCCATGTCCTTCCCATGTTCCTCCCATGTTTCTTCCATATCCTTCCCATGTCCTTCCATGTCATCCCATGTCCTTCCCGTGTCCTTCCCATGTCCTTCCCATGTCCTTCCCATGTTCCTTCCATGTTCCTCCCATGTCCTCCCATGTCCTTCCCATGTCCATCCCATGTCCCTCCCATGTCCTTCCCATGTTCCTCCCATGTCCTTCCCATGTTCCTCCCATGTTTCTTCCATATCCTTCCCATGTCCTTCCCATGTTCCTCCCATGTCCTTCCCATGTCCTTCCCATGTCCTTCCCATGTTCCTCCCATGTTTCTTCCATGTCCATCCCATGTCTCTCCATGTCCCTCCCATGTCCTTCCCATGTTCCTCCATGTTCCTCCCATGTCCTTCCCATGTTCCTCCCATGTTTCTTCCATATCCTTCCCATGTCCTTCCCATGTTCCTCCCATGTCCTTCCCATGTCCTTCCCATGTCCTTCCCATGTTCCTCCCATGTTTCTTCCATATCCTTCCCATGTCCTTCCCATGTCCTTCCCATGTCCATCCCATGTCCTTCCCATGTCCTTCCCATGTTCCTCCCATGTCCCTCCCATGTCCTTCCCATGTCCTTCCCATGTCCCTCCCATGTCCTTCCCATGTTCCTCCCATGTCCTTCCCATGTTCCTCCCATGTTCCTCCCATGTCCCTCCCATGTCCTTCCCATGTCCCTCCCATGTCCTTCCCATGTTCCTCCCATGTTCCTCCCATGTCCTTCCCATGTCCTTCCCATGTCCTTCCCATGTCCTTCCCATGTTCCTCCCATGTTCCTCCCATGTCCTTCCATGTCCTTCCCATGTCCTTCCCATGTTCCTCCATGTTCCTCCCATGTCCCTCCCATGTCCTTCCCATGTCCCTCCATGTCCTTCCCATGTTCCTCCCATGTCCTTCCATGTCCCTCCCATGTCCATCCCATGTCCCTCCCATGTCCTTCCCGTGTCCACCCCACGCTCCGACACGCCCTTCCGATCACCCCGTGACCTTTGAACTTTGAACCGCCCCTCCCCCCCCCCCCCTCACCTCCCTCCCCCTCCCTCCCCCGAACGGCGCCGCGATGTTGGGGGTCGCTTTTGGGGGGGGGGGGGGGGGGAGGGGCGATTTTTGGGGCGGGGATTTGGGGCGCGGTTCCGATCCCCAAAATCGGGGGCACTTCCGGCGCCACCGCTCCTTTTACATAAAACACAAATGCCAAAAAACCCCAAAGAGTGCTCCGTGGGGACCCCAAAAACCGGGGGGGGGGGAGGGGGGGTCTGTGGGGCGCTGTGGGGTCCTTATGGGGTCTCTATGCGTCTCTGTGGGTCTCTATGGGGACTTTATGGGTCTCTGTGGGTCTCTACGGGTCTCTGTGGGTCTCTATGGGGTCCCTATGGGTCTCTATGGGTCTCTATGGGTCCCTATGGGGCTCTGTGGGTCCCTATGGGTCTCTATGGGTCCCTATGGGTCCCTATGGGTCTCTATGGGTCTCTATGGGTCTCTATGGGGTCTCTATGGGGCTCTATGTGTCCCTATGGGGTCTTTATGGGGCTCTATGGGTCCCTATGGGTCTCTATGGGTCTCTATGGGTCCCTATGGGTCTCTATGGGTCTCTGTGGGTCCCTATGGGTCTCTGTGGGTCTCTATGGGCCCCTATGGGTCTCTGTGGGGCTCTATGGGTCTCTATGGGGTCCCTATGGGTCTCTGTGGGTCCCTATGGGTCCCTATGGGTCTCTATGGGTCCCTATGGGGTCTCTATGGGTCCCTATGGGTCCCTATGGGTCTCTGTGGGTCCCTATGGGTCTCTATGGGTCTCTATGGGGCACTGAGCGCTGCGGGCACTTCCGGCGCCACCGCTCCTTTTACATAAAACACAAATGCCAAAAAAACCCAAAGAGTGCTCCGTGGGGACCCCAAAAACCGGGGGGGGGGAGGGCGGGTCTGTGGGGCGCTATGGGGCGCTATGGGGTGCTATGGGGACTTAATGGGTCTCTGTTGTCCTTATGGGTCTCTATGGGTCCCTATGGGGTCCTGTGGGTCCCTATGGGTCTCTATGGGTCTCTATGGGTCCCTATGGGTCCCTATGGGTCTCTATGGGTCCCTATGGGTCCCAATGGGTCTCTGTGTGTCCCTATGGGTCTCTATGGGTCTCTGTGGGTCTCTATGGGGACTTTATGGGTCTCCGTGTTCCTTATGGGTCTCTATTGGTCCCTATGGGGTCCTGTGGGTCTCTGTGGGTCTCTATGGGTCTCTGTGGGTCCCTATGGGTCTCTGTGGGTCCCTATGGGTCTCTGTGGGTCCCTATGGGTCTCTGTGGGTCTCTATGGGGCACTGAGCGCTGCGGGCACTTCCGGCGCCACCGCTCCTTTTACATAAAACACAAATGCCAAAAAACCCCAAAGAGTGCTCCGTGGGGACCCCAAAAACCGGGGGGGGGAGGGGGGGTCTGTGGGGCGCTATGGAGCGCTATGGGGACTTAATGGGTCTCTGTTGTCCTTATGGGTCTCTATTGGTCCCTATGGGGTCCTGTGGGGCGCTATGGGGTGCTATGGGGTCCCTATGGGGCTCTGTGGGTCTCTATGGGTCTCTATGGGTCCCTATTGGTCTCTATATGTCTCTATGGTGTCCTGTGGGGCGCTATGGGACTTTATGGGTCTCTGTGGTCCCTATGGGTCTCTATGGTTTCTATGGGTCCCTATGGGTCTCTGTGGGTCTCTATGGGTCCCTATGGGTCTCTATGGGGTCCCTATGTGTCCCTATGGGTCTCTATGGGGCTCTATGGGTCTCTATGGGTCCCTATGGGTCCCTATGGGTCTCTATGGGGTCTCTATGGGTCCCTATGGGTCTCTATGGGTCTCTATGGGTCTCTATGGGATCTCTATGGGGCGCTATGGGGTCTCTATGGGGCTCTGTGGGGCTCTGTGGGGCTCTATGGGGACTTTATGGGTCTCTGTGTTCCTTATGGGTCTCTATTGGTCCCTATGGGGTCCTGTGGGTCCCTATGGGGTCCTGTGTGTCTCTATGGGTCTCAGTGGGTCTCTATGGGTCCCTGTGGGTCCCTATGGGTCCCTATGGGTCCCTATGGGTCTCTATGGGTCTCTATGGGTCCCTATGGGTCCCTATGGGTCTCTATGGGTCCCTATGGGTCCCTATGGGTCTATATGGGTCTCTATGGGTCCCTATGGGTCCCTATGTGTCCCTATGGGTCTCTATGGGTCTCTATGGGTCCCTATGGGTCCCTATGTGTCCCTATGGGTCTCTATGGGTCCCTATGGGTCTCTATGGGTCTCTATGGGTCCCTATGGGTCCCTATGGGGTCTCTATGTGTCCCAATGGGTCCAAATCTCTATGGGGCCGCAAGATAACCCCCCCTCCTCCCCCTCAGCCCCCTCCCGCCCCACACAGCCCCTCCCCCCTCCCGGCCCCACATCGGAGGAAGAGGAGGAGGAGGAGGAAGAAGGGGGGGGGGGAGGGGGGGCTGAAGAACGACGGAGGCGGCTGCGTTTGTGCCAATGGGTTTTGTAGCAAATACATCACAGGGATCACAACCGGGGGGGGGGGGGGGAATAAAGGCGGGGGGGGGGCGGTTATGGGGCGCCCCACATTTTGTTTTGGGGGGGGGGGGGTTGGGGGAGGGACGCGGCGGCGGCGGCGGCGGCGGTGACCCGAGTTTTGGGGGGGGGGCGTGGGGAGGGGGGGGGAAAGGGGGGGGTTCATCGGCCGGCAATGGGGGGGGGGCGTCTTCCGGTGGCGGTTGGGGGGGGGGCGTCTTCCGGTGGCGGTTGGGGGGGGAGACGTCTTCCGGTGGCGGTTGGGGAGGGGGCGTCTTCCGGTGGCGGTTGGGGGGGGCGTCTTCGGTGGCGGTTGAGGGGAGGGGGCATCTTCCGGTGGTGTTTGGGGGTGTGTGGTGTTTCTGGGGGGGGGCGGGGCGTCTTCCGGTGGCGGCTGGGGTAGAGGGGGCGTCTTCCGGTGGCGGTTGAGGGGGAGGGGGCGTTTTCCGGTGGCGGTTGGGGGTGGGAGGGGCGTCTTCCGGTGGCGGTTGTAGGGGGGGGGGCGTCTTCCGGTGGCGGTTGGGGGGGGGGGGCGTCTTCCGGTGGTGGTTGGAGGGGGAGGAGTGTTTCTGTGGGGGGGGGGGGCGACTTCCGGTTGTGGTTGGGGGGGGAGTGTTTCTGTGGGAGGAGGGGGCGACTTCCGGTGGTGGTTGGGGGTGTGGTGTTTCTGTGGGGGAGGGGGGGGGCGTCTTCCGGTGGTGGTTGGAGGGGGAGGAGTGTTTCTGTAGGGGGGGGGTCGTCTTCCGGTGGTGGTTGGGGGGGGGGTGTTTCTGTGGGGGGAGGGGGCGACTTCCGGTGGTGGTTGGGGGGGGCGGTTATGGGGGGGCAGTTTGGGGGGGGGGTTGGGGGGTGGTTAAGTTGGGGGACTGGTTAAGTTGGGGTGGTTAAGTTGGGGGGACTGGTTAAGTTGGGGGGACTGGTTAAGATGGGGGGTGGTTAAGATGGGGGCGGTTAAGATGGGGGGTGTTTAAGTTGGGGGGACTGGTTAAGATGGGGGGTGGTTAAGTTGGGGGGTGGTTAAGTTGGGGGACTGGTTAAGATGGGGGGTGGTTAAGTTGGGGGGTGGTTAAGTTGGGGGGACTGGTTAAGATGGGGGGTGGTTAAGTTGGGGGTGGTTAAGTTGGGGGGACTGGTTAAGATGGGGGGTGGTTAAGTTGGGGGGTGGTTAAGTTGGGGGGTGGTTAAGTTGGGGGGTGGTTAAGTTGGGGGGACTGGTTAAGAAGGGGGGGGTGGTTAAGTTGGGGTGGTTAAGTTGGGGGGACTGGTTAAGATGGGGGGTGGTTAAGTTGGGGGGTGGTTAAGTTGGGGGACTGGTTAAGATGGGGGGTGGTTAAGTTGGGGGGTGGTTAAGTTGGGGGTGGTTAAGATGGGGGGCGGTTAAGATGGGGGGTGGTTAAGTTGGGGGGTGGTTAAGTTGGGGGGTGGTTAAGTTGGGGGGACTGGTTAAGAAGGGGGGTGGTTAAGTTGGGGTGGTTAAGTTGGGGGGACTGGTTAAGAAGGGGGGTGGTTAAGTTGGGGGGTGGTTAAGTTGGGGGGACTGGTTAAGAAGGGGGGTGGTTAAGTTGGGGGGTGGTTAAGTTGGGGGGTGGTTAAGATGGGGGGCGGTTAAGATGGGGGGTGGTTAAGTTGGGGGGTGGTTAAGTTGGGGGGACTGGTTAAGAAGGGGGGTGGTTAAGTTGGGGTGGTTAAGTTGGGGGGACTGGTTAAGAAGGGGGGTGGTTAAGTTGGGGTGGTTAAGTTGGGGGGACTGGTTAAGATGGGGGGTGGTTAAGTTGGGGGGTGATTAAGATGGGGGGTGGTTAAGTTGGGGTGGTTAAGTTGGGGGGACTGGTTAAGATGGGGGGGTTTAAGTTGGGACTGGTTAAGTTGGGGGACTGGTTAAGTTGGGGGGACTGGTTAAGATGGGGTGGTTAAGTTGGGGGGACTGGTTAAGTTGGGGGGACTGGTTAAGATGGGGGGTGGTTAAGTTGGGGGGACTGGTTAAGTTGGGGGGACTGGTTAAGATGGGAGGGTTAAGTTGGGACTGGTTAAGTTGGGGGGGTGGTTAAGAAGGGGGGTGGTTAAGTTGGGGTGGTTAAGTTGGGGGGACTGGTTAAGATGGGAGGGTTAAGTTGGGACTGGTTAAGTTGGGGGGGTGGTTAAGAAGGGGGGTGGTTAAGTTGGGGGGGTTAAGTTGGGGGGACTGGTTAAGATGGGGGAGTTAAGTTGGGACTGGTTAAGTTGGGGGGTGGTTAAGAAGGGGGGTGGTTAAGTTGGGGTGGTTAAGTTGGGGGGACTGGTTAAGATGGGGGGTGGTTAAGTTGGGGGGTGGTTAAGATGGGGGGTGGTTAAGTTGGGGGGTGGTTAAGTTGGGGTGGTTAAGTTGGGGGACTGGTTAAGATGGGGGGTGGTTAAGTTGGGGGGGTTAGGATGGGGGGCAGGTGGTTACAGATGGGGGGGTTAAGTTGGGACTGGTTAAGTTGGGGGGCGGGTGGTTAACATGGGGGGCTGGTTAAGATGGGGTGGGTAATGGGTTGGATGGTTGGTTGGGTGATTGATGGGTTGGTCAGCCAGGCGATGGGTTGGTTAGCTGGTTAGCTGGGCAGTGAGCTGGTTGGTTAGCTGGGCTCAATGGGTTGGTTAGCTGGGCAATGGGCTGGTTGGTTAGCTAGGTGATGGGTTGGTTAGCTGGTTAGCTGGGCAATGAGCTGGTTGGTTAGCTGGGCTCAATGGGTTGGTTAGCTGGTTAGCTGGGCAATGGGCTGGTTGGTTAGCTGGGCTCAATGGGTTGGTTAGCTGGGCAGTGAGCTGGTTGGTTAGCTGGGCTCAATGGGTTGGTTAGCTGGTTAGCTGGGCAATGGGCTGGTTGGTTAGCTGGTTAGCTTGGCGATGGGTTGGTTAGCTGGTTGGTGGGTTGGTTAGGTATTAGCGTGGTTAATGAGTCGTGTACTAGGCAGATGGTTAGTTAGCTGGTTAGTCGAGCAGTCAGCTGCTTGGGTGGGTAGTGGTTAGCTGGTTGGTTGCTGAGCCGGCTGGATGGGTCACTGGTTAGCTGGCTGAGCGAGTAGTTAGCTGGTTGGGTGGCGGGTTAACTGGGTGGGTGGTTAGCTGGTTGAGGTGATGGGTTAGCTGGTTGAATGACGGTTGGTTAACCAGTCTGGTTAACCCACTGGGAGGTTGAGCATGTTCATTAGCTGGTTGGGTGGTGACTGGTTAACCAGTTGGGCGGTTAACTGGCTGGGTGGTAACTAATTAGTTAGCAGGTTGGATGGGGAGTTAACTAGTTGGATGAGTGGTTAGCTGGCTGGATGAGCGGTTAGCTGGTTGGATGGTGACTGGTTAACCGGCAGTTAACTGGCTAGGTAATAACTGGCCGGGTAATTAACCAGTTGCACAGCTGTTCGTGGTTAGCTAGTCAGATGTGACTGGTTAACCACTCAGGTGGTTGGTTAACCCGCCAGATGGGTAGTTAGCTAGTCAGATGTGACTGGTTAACCACTCAGGTGGTTGGTTAACCCGCCAGATGGGTAGTTAGCTAGTCAGATGTGACTGGTTAACCACTCGGGTGGTTGGTTAACCTGCCAGATGGGTAGTTAGCTAGTCAGATGTGACTGGTTAACCACTCGGGTGGCTGGTTAACCCGCCAGATGGGTAGTTAGCTAGTCAGATGTGACTGGTTAACCACTCAGGTGGCTGGTTAACCCTCCAGATGGGTAGTTAGCTAGTCAGATGTGACTGGTTAACCACTCGGGTGGTTGGTTAACCCTCCAGATTGCTAGTTAGCTAGTCAGATGTGACTGGTTAACCACTCAGGTGGTTGGTTAACCCGCCGGATGGGTAGTTAGGGAAGGGGGTAGAACCACCTCAGCCCCACTGCGCCCATCTCCAGCAGTGGGTCCACCCCACAACCGCTCCGTCACCCCGACCCACAACTGCCCCCGACCCCTTCCTCGGGGTCACCCCAAACTCATCCCGTGGGTCAACCCCGCCCCATAAGTGATCCCGTGGGTCAACCCAGCCCCATAAGTGATCCCGTGGGTCAACCAGCCCCATAAGTGATCCCATGGGTCAAACCCAACCCCACAACTGTTCCTATGGGTCAACCCAGCCCCATAAGTGATCCCATGGGTCAACCCAACCCCACAGCTGTTCCCATGGGTCAACCCAGCCCCATAAGTGATCCCGTGGGTCAACCCAGCCCCATAAGTGATCCCATGGGTCAAACCCAACCCCACAACTGTTCCTATGGGTCAACCCAGCCCCATAAGTGATCCCATGGGTCAACCCAACCCCACAGCTGTTCCCATGGGTCAACCCAGCCCCATAAGTGATCCCATGGGTCAACCCAACCCCACAACTGTTCCCATGGGTCAACTCAGCCCCACAAGTGATCCTATGGGTCAAACCCAGCCCCACAAGTGATCCTATGGGTCAACCCAACCCCAGAACGTCTCACCCCATCCCACTTCCCACCCCATAACCCCCCTCGGTTTTAGGACCACCTCCCTCCCCCCCCAAATCGCCCCCCAAACCCATCACCCCCCCACCCCCCGCCCCACACCTCCACCCACAACCCAACCCGGGATCCCCCTTTTTTCCCGGGATGGGGGAGGGGGGGGGATATGTGGGGTGGGGGGGAAATATTGAGGGCAGTTGTGGGGCGGAGAGGGATGGATGGCGGCCAACGAACCCCCCCCCATAGATTTACCAGCCCCACAAGTTGTGGGACGGGGGGGGGGGGGGTTGGAGGTTTGGGGGGGAGGGGAGGGGGTGCTGCGATGTCCATTTGCATGATTAATTATCTCTTAATTTATTCTTGCTTCGCTCGGGGGGGGAGGGAGGGTTTAATTACTCATTACCGGGGAGGGGCAGAGAGGGTGGGGGAGGGGAAAAGGGGGGAGGGGCGTTGATTAATTAATTAATGATGGCCCGGAGGGGAGGGGTAAAGAGGGAGAGGGGTAAAGGGGGGGGGAGGGGCGTTGATTAGTTAATTAATGATGGCCCGGAGGGGAGGGGGGGGGGGGGGTGTTGGGAGGGGTAAAGGGGGGAGGGGCGTTGATTAATTAATTAATGATGGTCCGGAGGGGAGGGGGTGGGGGAGGGGTAAAGGGGGGGAGGGGCGTTGATTAGTTAATTAATGATGGCCCGGAGGGGAGGGGTAAAGAGGGGAGGGGCGTTGATTAATTAATTAATGATGTCCGGAGGGAGGGGGTGGGGAGGGGTAAAGGGGGGAGGGGCGTTGATTAATTAATTAATGATGTCCGGAGGGGAGGGGAGGGGAGGGGAGGGGGGGTGGGGTAAAGGGGGGGAGGGGCGTTGATTAGTTAATTAATGATGGCCCAGAGGGAGGAGGGGGGGGGAAAGGGGGGGAAGGGAGGGTGGGGGAGGGGTAAAGGGGGGGAGGGGCGTTGATTAGTTAATTAATGATGGCCCAGAGGGGAGGGGAGAGGGGGGGGGGAAAGGGGGGGAAGGGAGGGTGGGGGAGGGGTAAAGGGGGGGAGGGGCGTTGATTAGTTAATTAATGATGGCCCGGAGGGGAGGGGTAAAGAGGGAGAGGGGTAAAGGGGGGGGGAGGGGCGTTGATTAGTTAATTAATGATGGCCCTGAGGGGAGGGGAGGGGTAAAGGGGGGGAGGGGCGTTGATTAGTTAATTAATGATGGCCCTGAGGGGAGGGGAGGGGTAAAGGGGGGGAGGGGCGTTGATTAGTTAATTAATGATGGCCCTGAGGGGAGGAGGGGGGGGGAAAGGGAGGGAAGGGAGGGTGGGGAGGGGTAAAGGGGGGGAGGGGCGTTGATTAGTTAATTAATGATGGCCCAGAGGGGAGGGGGGGGGGGGGGGGGGAAAGAGGGGGGGTGGGGGAGGGGACCCTATAGGCCCAAGGTGCCCCCGATGGAGGAAGCCAAGACCACCCCCAGCACCACGCAGCAAATGATGATCATGATTTTCTTCTACACGAACCCCCCCACCCCCACCCCCACCCCCACCCCCACCCCCACCCCACCCCCACCCAAAGGCCAACCCCCGACCCCCGGGGAGGGGAGGGAAACCCCACGGGGGAACAAGTTAATTGATCGGTCGATTGATAGAGAAAGAATTAATTGAGAGATAGGTAGGTAGATAGATAGATAGATAGATAGATAGATAGATTAATAGATAGATCAATAAATTAATAATAAATTAATGAATAGATAAATAAATAGATAGGTAAGTATATTAATTAATAGATAAATAGATAAAAGACATAAATAAATAAATAGATAGATAAATAAAGAGATAGGTAAATATATTAATTAATAGATAAATAAATGGATAGGTAAATATTTTAATGAATAGATAAATAGATAAAAAACATAAATAAATAGATAAATAAATAGATAGGTAAATATATCAATTAATAGATAAATAGATAAAAAGATAAATAAATAGATTAATAAATAAATAGATAATTAATTAATGGATGAATAGATAAAGATAAATAGATAAATAAAGAGATAGGTAAATATATTAATTAATAGATAAATAGATAAAAGACATACGTAAATAGATAAATAAATAAATAGATAAATAAATAGATAGATAAATAGATTAATAAATAAATAGATAATTAATAGATAAATAGATAAAGATAAATCGATAAATAAATAGATAAATAAATAAAAAGTTGATAAATAAAGAGATAAGTAAATAGATAAATGGATAAATAATAGATAAACAATAAATAATTAATAAATGCATAAGTAGATAAATAGATAAATAAATGAATAGATAAATAAATAAATACATGAATTGATAAATAATAAATAGATAAGTAAATAAATAAATAGATGAATGGATAAACAATAAATAGATAAAGAAATAAATATAGATATATAAATAGATAAATAAATAATAAACAGATAAATAGGTGGATAAATAAATATATAAAGATTAAATAAATAAATAAATAGATGAATGGATAAATAATAAATAGATAAATAAATATAGATATATGTATAAATAAATAATAAACAGATGAATAGGTAGATAAAGAAATAGATAGAGATATATAAATAAATGAATAAATAAATAGTGGATAAATAATAGATGAATAGATAAATAAATAATAAATAGTTAAATAAATAATAAATAGATAAATAGGTAGATAAATAAATAGATATAGATAAATAAATAAATGAATGAATGAATGAATGAATGAATGGATAAATAATAAATAGATAAATAAATGCATAAGTAGATAAATAAATAGATAAATAAATACACAAATTGATGGATAAATAAATATATTAATAGATGAATCGATAAACAGTAAATAGATAAATAGATAGACAAATACATAAATATAGATATATAAATAGGTAAATAAATAATAAATAGATAAATAAATAAATAATGGATAAATAGATTGATAAATAAATAGATAAGGATAAATAAATAAATAATGGATAAATAGATAGATAAATACATAAATATAGATATATAAATAGGCAAATAAATAATAAATAGGTAAATAATAGATAAATAGGTAGATAAATAAATAGATACAGATACATAAATGAATAAATAAATAAATAGATGAATGGATAAACAATAAATAGATAAAGAAATAAATAGATATATAAATAGATAAATAAATAATAAACAGATAAATAGGTAGATAAATAAATAGATATAAATAAATAAATAAATAAATAAATAAATGGATAAATGATAAATAGATAAATAAATAAATATAGATATATGTATAAATAAATAATAAACAGATGAATAGGTAGATAAATAAATAGATAAAGATATATAATAAAAATGAATAAATTAATAAATAAATAGTGGATAAATAATAGATAAATAGGTAGATAAATAAATAGATATAGATAAATAAATAGATATAGATACATAAATAAATAAATAAATAAATAAATAGATGAATGGATAAATAATAAGTAGATAAATAGATAGATAATAAATTGATGGGCAGCCAGATAAATAAATAAATAGATGAATGGATAAATAATAAATATAAAAATAAATAAATATAGATATATGTACAAATAAATAATAAACAGATGAATAGGTAGATAAAGAAATAGAGAAAGACATTTAAATAAACGAGTAAATTAATAAATAAATAGTGGAGAAATGATAAATAGATGAATAGGTGAATAAATAATAAATAGAGAAATAAATAATAAATAGATAAATAGGTAGATAAATAAATAGATATAGATCCATAAATAAATAAATAAATAAATAAATAAATAAATGGAGGAATAATAAATAGATAAATAAATAAATATAGATATATGTACAAATAAATAATAAACAGATGAATAGGTAGATAAAGAAATAGATAAAGATATAAATAAAAATGAATAAATTAATAAATAAATAGTGGATAAATAATAAATAGACGAATAGATAAATAAATAGTAAATAGTTAAATAAATAATAAAGAGATAAATAGGTAGATAAAGAAATAGATAAAGATATATAAATAAAATGAATAAATTAATAAATAAATAGTGGATAAATAATAAATAGACAAATAGGTAAATAAATAATAAATAGTTAAATAAATAATAAATAGATTAATAGGTAGATAAATAAATAGATATAGATAAATAAATAAATAAATAAATGAATGAATGAATGAATAAATGGATGAATGGATAAATAATAAGTAGATAAATAGATAGATAAATAAATCGATGGGCAGCCAGATAAATAAATTAATGGATGAATGGATAAATAATAAATATAAAAATAAATAAATATAGATATATGTACAAATAAATAATAAACAGATGAATAGGTAGATAAAGAAATAGATAAAGATAAATAAATAAATAAATAGATGAATGGAGGAATAATAAATAGATAAATACATAAATATAGATATATGTATAAATAAATAATAAACAGATGAATAGGCAGATAAATAAATAGACAAGGATATATAAATAAAAATGAATAAAATTAATAAATAAATAGTGGATAAATGATAAATAGACAAATAGGTAAATAAATAATGAATAGTTAAATAAATAATAAAGAGATAAATAGGTAGATAAATAAATAGATATAGATCCATAAATAAATAAATAAATAAATAAATAAATGGAGGAATAATAAATAGATAAATAAATAAATATAGATATATGTACAAATAAATAATAAACAGATGAATAGGTAGATAAAGAAATAGATAAAGATATATAAATAAAAATGAATAAATTAATAAATAAATAGTGGATAAATAATAAATAGACGAATAGGTAAATAAATAATAAATAGTTAAATAAATAATGAATAGATAAATAGGTAGATAAATAAATAGATATAGATCCATAAATAAATAAATAAATAAATAAATGGAGGAATAATAAATAGATAAATACATAAATATAGATATATGTATAAATAAATAATAAAGAGATGAATAGATAGATAAAGAAATAGATAAAGATATATAAATAAAAATGAATAAATAAATAAATAAATAAATAAATAAATAAATAGTGGATAAATAATAAATAGACAAATAGGTAAATAAATAATAAATAGTTAAATAAATAATAAATAGATAAATAGGTAGATAAATAAATATAGATAAATAAATAGATATAGATAAATAAATAGATATAGATCCATAAATAAATAAATAAATAAATAGGTGAATGGATAAATAATAAGTAGATAAATAGATAGATAAATAAATTGATGGGCAGCCAGAGAAATGAATAAATAGATGAATGGATAAATAATAAGTAGATAAATAGATAGATAAATAAATCGATGGGCAGCCAGAGAAATGAATAAATGAATGAATAAATAATGAAATGACGAAGGGTGGATTATTAAAAGGTAAATCCCCAATAAATAAAACGATCCGGGGCAGCGTTGGGAAAAGAAAACAAAACAAAACGAGGAACGTTAACGAGAAACAAAACCCCCCCACCCCTCCCCCACCCCCCCCATCATCGGTCGATCTATGGGTCCGCCAGCACCCCCGCCCCACTGTGACCCCCAAGTCGTCCCCCCCCCACGGTGCTCACCCTCCGGGCTTTGCTCTGGTACTTGACGGCTTTCTTGGTGTCGGACACGGCGCGTTCCACGTAGTCCACCGAGTGCTCCACGTTGTACTCGATGCGGTCGATCATTTCGCCCTATGGGGCAGAGGGGGGGGGGGGGGAAGAAGTGGGGTGTGGGGGTGTGGGGGGTGTGGGGGGTGTGGGGGGTGTGGGGTGTGGGGTGGGGGGACACACGTGTTGGCGAACTGAGGTGGATGGGGGAGGACGGGGGTGGGGGGTGTGGGGGGTGGGGGGTGTGGGGGGTGGGGGGGTGTGGGGTGTGGGGGGTGTGGGGTGTGGGGTGGGGGGTGTGGGGGTGTGGGGTGTGGGGGGTGTGGGGTGTGGGGTGGGGGGAAACGCGTGTCGGCAAACTGAGGTGGATGGGGGAGGCCGGGGGGTGTGGGGTGTGGGGGGTGTGGGGTGTGGGGGGTGGGGGGTGGGGGGTGGGGGGTGTGGGGTGTGGGGTGGGGGGTGTGGGGGGTGGGGGGGTGTGGGGGGTGTGGGGTGTGGGGGGTGTGGGGTGTGGGCTGGGGGGGACACGCGTGTTGGCAAACTGAGGTGGATGGGGGAGGCTGGGGGGTGTGGGGTGTGGGGTGTGGGGGTGGGGGGTGTGGGGTGTGGGGTGGGGGGTGTGGGGGGTGGGGGGTGTGGGGGGTGTGGGGTGTGGGGGGTGTGGGGTGTGGGGTGGGGGGGACACGCGTGTTGGCAAACTGAGGTGGATGGGGGAGGCCGGGGGGTGTGGGGTGTGGGGGGTGTGGGGTGGGGGGGTGTGGGGGGTGGGGGGTGTAGGGGGTGTGGGGGCTGGGGGGTGTGGGGTGGGGGGTGTGGGGTGGGGGGGACACGCGCGTCGGGAAACTGAGGTGGATGGGGGAGGCCGGGGGGGGTGGGGGGTGTGGGGGTGTGGGGTGGGGGGGTGTGGGGTGGGGGGTGGGGGGTGTGGGGGGTGTGGGGTGTGGGGTGGGGGGGACACGCGCGTCGGCAAACTGAGGTGGATGGGGGAGGCCGGGGGGTGTGGGGTGTGGGGGGTGTGGGGGGTGGGGTGTGGGGGGTGTGGGGTGTGGGGGGTGTGGGGTGGGGGGGACACGCGCGTCGGCGAACTGAGGTGGATGGGGGAGAACGGGGGGTGGGGGGTGTGGGGTGTGGGGGGTGTGGGGTGGGGGGTGTGGGGGGTGTGGGGGGTGTGGGGTGGGGGGTGTGGGGGGTGGGGGGTGTGGGGTGGGGGGTGTGGGGGGTGTGGGGTGGGGGGGACACGCGTGTCGGCAAACTGAGGTGGATGGGGGAGGCCGGGGGGTGGGGGGTGTGGGGGGTGTGGGGTTTGGGGTGGGGGGTGTGGGGTGTGGGAGGTGTGGGGTGTGGGGTGGGGGGTGTGGGGGGTGGGGTGTGGGGTGGGGGGGGTGTGGGGGGTGTGGGGTGTGTGGGGTGGGGGGGGACACGCGCGTCGGCGAACTGAGGTGGATGGGGGAGGCCGGAGGGTGGGGGGTGTGGGGGGTGTGGGGTGTGGGAAGTGTGGGGTGTGGGGTGGGGGGTGTGGGGTGTGGGGTGTGGGGGGTGTGGGGTGTGGGGCGGGGGGGACATGCGTGTTGGCAAACTGAGGTGGATGGGGGAGGCTGGGGGGTGGGGGGTGTGGGGGGTGTGGGGTGTGGGGTGGGGGGGGACACGCGTGTCGGCAAACTGAGGTGGATGGGGGAGGCCGGGGGGTGGGGGGGTGTGGGGGGTGTGGGGTGTGGGGGGTGTGGGGTGTGGGGGGTGTGGGGTGTGGGGTGTGGGGGGTGTGGGGTGTGGGGCGGGGGGGACACGCGCGTCGGGAAACTGAGGTGGATGGGGGAGGCTGGGGGGTGTGGAGGGTGGGGGGTGGGGTGTGGGGTGGGGGGTGGGGGGGGTGTGGGGTGGGGGGTGTGGGGTGTGGGGGGTGTGATGTGTGGGGTGTGGGGGGTGTGGGGGGTTCTAGGTGCCTCAATGGGTTCTAGGTGTCTCAATGGGGTCTAGGTGGGGTCAGGAGCTTCTTCTGGAAGGTTCTAGGTGCCTCAATGGGGTCTAGGTGCCTCAATGGGCTCTAGGTGGGGTCAGGAGCTTCTTCTGGAAGGTTCTAGGTGTCTCAATGGGTTCTAGGTGTCTCAATGGGTTCTGGGGGCCTCAATGGGTTCTAGGTGTCTCAATGGGTTCTAGGTGTCTCAATGGGTTCTAGGTGTCTCAATGGGGTCTAGGTGCCTCAATGGGCTCTAGGTGGGGTCAGGAGCTTCTTCTGGAAGGTTCTAGGTGCCTCAATGGGGTCTAGGTGCCTCAATGGGTTCTAGGTGGGGGTCAGGAGCTTCTTCTGGAAGGTTCTAGGTGCCTCAATGGGGTCTAGGTGCCTCAATGGGTTCTAGGTGGGGGTCAGGAGCTTCTTCTGGAAGGTTCTAGGTGCCTCAATGGGGTCTAGGTGCCTCAATGGGTTCTAGGTGCCTCAATGGGGTCTAGGTGGGGTCAGGAGCTTCTTCTGGAAGGTTCTAGGTGCCTCAATGGGGTCTAGGTGCCTCAATGGGTTCTAGGTGGGGGTCAGGAGCTTCTTCTGGAAGGTTCTAGGTGCCTCAATGGGTTCTAGGTGCCTCAATGGGCTCTAGGTGGGGTCAGGAGCTTCTTCTGGAAGGTTCTAGGTGTCTCAATGGGTTCTAGGTGTCTCAATGGGTTCTGGGGGCCTCAATGGGTTCTAGGTGTCTCAATGGGTTCTAGGTGTCTCAATGGGTTCTAGGTGTCTCAATGGGGTCTAGGTGCCTCAATGGGCTCTAGGTGGGGTCAGGAGCTTCTTCTGGAAGGTTCTAGGTGCCTCAATGGGTTCTAGGTGCCTCAATGGGGTCTAGGTGGGGTCAGGAGCTTCTTCTGGAAGGTTCTAGGTGCCTCAATGGGGTCTAGGTGCCTCAATGGGTTCTAGGTGGGGGTCAGGAGCTTCTTCTGGAAGGTTCTAGGTGCCTCAATGGGTTCTAGGTGCCTCAATGGGGTCTAGGTGGGGTCAGGAGCTTCTTCTGGAAGGTTCTAGGTGCCTCAATGGGTTCTAGGTGCCTCAATGGGGTCTAGGTGCCTCAATGGGGTCTAGGTGCCTCAATGGGGTCTAGGTGGGGTCAGGAGCTTCTTCTGGAAGGTTCTAGGTGTCTCAATGGGTTCTAGGTGCCTCAATGGGGTCTAGGTGCCTCAATAGGGTCTAGGTGGGGGTCAGGAGCTTCTTCTGGAAGGTTCTAGGTGCCCCAATGGGTTCTAGGTGCCTCAATGGGGTCTAGGTGCCTCAATGGGCTCTAGGTGGGGTCAGGAGCTTCTTCTGGAAGGTTCTAGGTGCCCCAATGGGTTCTAGGTGCCTCAATGGGGTCTAGGTGCCTCAATGGGCTCTAGGTGGGGTCAGGAGCTTCTTCTGGAAGGTTCTAGGTGCCCCAATGGGGTCTAGGTGCCCCAATGGGTTCTAGGTGCCCCAATGGGTTCTAGGTGCCCCAATGGGTTCTAGGTGCCTCAATGGGCTCTAGGTGTCTCAATGGGTTCTAGGTGCCTCAATGGGGTCTAGGTGCCTCAATGGGCTCTAGGTGGGGTCAGGAGCTTCTTCTGGAAGGTTCTAGGTGCCCCAATGGGTTCTAGGTGCCTCAATGGGGTCTAGGTGCCTCAATGGGGTCTAGGTGGGGTCAGGAGCTTCTTCTGGAAGGTTCTAGGTGTCTCAATGGGTTCTAGGTGTCTCAATGGGTTCTGGGGGCCTCAATGGGTTCTAGGTGTCTCAATGGGTTCTAGGTGTCTCAATGGGTTCTAGGTGTCTCAATGGGGTCTAGGTGCCTCAATGGGCTCTAGGTGGGGTCAGGAGCTTCTTCTGGAAGGTTCTAGGTGCCTCAATGGGGTCTAGGTGCCTCAATGGGTTCTAGGTGGGGGTCAGGAGCTTCTTCTGGAAGGTTCTAGGTGGTGGTGCCTAATGGGGTCGGTGGGGGTCCAGGAGCTTCTTCTGGAAGGTTCTAGGTGCCTCAATGGGGTCTAGGTGCCTCAATGGGTTCTAGGTTGCCTCAATGGGGGTCTAGGTGGGGTCAGGAGCTTCTTCTGGAAGGTTCTAGGTGCCACTCAATTGGGGTCTAGGTGCCTCAATGGGTTCTAGGTGGGGGTCAGGAGCTTCTTCTGGAAGGTTCTAGGTGCCTCAATGGGTTCTAGGTGCCTCAATGGGCTCTAGGTGGGGTCAGGAGCTTCTTCTGGAAGGTTCTAGGTGCCTCAATGGGTCTAGGTGTCCTCAATGGGTTGGGGGCTCAATGGGTTCTAGGTGTCTCAATGGGTTCTAGGTGTCTAATGGGTTCTAGGTGTCCTCAATGGGGTCTAGGTGCCTCAATGGGCTCTAGGTGGGGTCAGGAGCTTCTTCTGGAAGGTTCTAGGTGTCCTCAATGGGTTCTAGGTGCCTCAATGGGGTTCTAGGGCCTGGGGGTCAGGAGCTTCTTCTGGAAGGTTCTAGGTGCCTCAATGGGGTCTAGGTGCCTCAATGGGGTTCTAGGTGCCTCAATGGGTCTAGGTGGGGTCAGGAGCTTCTTCTGGAAGGTTCTAGGTGCCTCAATGGGGTCTAGGTGCCTCAATGGGTTCTAGGTGGGGGTCAGGAGCTTCTTCTGGAAGGTTCTAGGTGCCTCAATGGGTTCTAGGTGCCTCAATGGGCTCTAGGTGGGGTCAGGAGCTTCTTCTGGAAGGTTCTAGGTGTCTCAATGGTTCTAGGTGTCTCAATGGGTTCTGGGGGCCTCAATGGGTTCTAGGTGTCTCAATGGGTTCTAGGTGTCTCAATGGGTTCTAGGTGTCTCAATGGGGTCTAGGTGCCTCAATGGGCTCTAGGTGGGTCAGGAGCTTCTTCTGGAAGGTTCTAGGTGCCTCAATGGGTTCTAGGTGCCTCAATGGGGTCTAGGTGGGGTCAGGAGCTTCTTCTGGAAGGTTCTAGGTGCCTCAATGGGGTCTAGGTGCCTCAATGGGTTCTAGGTGCCTCAATGGGGTCTAGGTGGGGTCAGGAGCTTCTTCTGGAAGGTTCTAGGTGCCTCAATGGGGTCTAGGTGCCTCAATGGGTTCTAGGTGGGGGTCAGGAGCTTCTTCTGGAAGGTTCTAGGTGCCTCAATGGGTTCTAGGTGCCTCAATGGGCTCTAGGTGGGGTCAGGAGCTTCTTCTGGAAGGTTCTAGGTGTCTCAATGGGGTCTAGGTGCCTCAATGGGCTCTAGGTGGGGTCAGGAGCTTCTTCTGGAAGGTTCTAGGTGCCTCAATGGGTTCTAGGTGCCTCAATGGGGTCTAGGTGGGGTCAGGAGCTTCTTCTGGAAGGTTCTAGGTGCCTCAATGGGGGTCTAGGTGCCTCAATGGGTTCTAGGTGGGGGTCAGGAGCTTCTTCTGGAAGGTTCTAGGTGCCTCAATGGGTTCTAGGTGCCCTCAATGGGCTCTAGGTGGGGTCAGGAGCTTCTTCTGGAAGGTTCTAGGTGTCTCAATGGGTTCTAGGTGTCTCAATGGGTTCTGGGGGCCTCAATGGGTTCTAGGTGTCTCAATGGGTTCTAGGTGTCTCAATGGGTTCTAGGTGTCTCAATGGGGTCTAGGTGCCTCAATGGGCTCTAGGTGGGGTCAGGAGCTTCTTCTGGAAGGTTCTAGGTGCCTCAATGGGTTCTAGGTGCCTCAATGGGGTCTAGGTGGGGTCAGGAGCTTCTTCTGGAAGGTTCTAGGTGCCTCAATGGGGTCTAGGTGCCTCAATGGGTTCTAGGTGGGGGTCAGGAGCTTCTTCTGGAAGGTTCTAGGTGCCTCAATGGGTTCTAGGTGCCTCAATGGGGTCTAGGTGGGGTCAGGAGCTTCTTCTGGAAGGTTCTAGGTGCCTCAATGGGTTCTAGGTGCCTCAATGGGGTCTAGGTGCCTCAATGGGGTCTAGGTGCCTCAATGGGGTCTAGGTGGGGTCAGGAGCTTCTTCTGGAAGGTTCTAGGTGTCTCAATGGGTTCTAGGTGCCTCAATGGGGTCTAGGTGCCTCAATAGGGTCTAGGTGGGGGTCAGGAGCTTCTTCTGGAAGGTTCTAGGTGCCCCAATGGTTCTAGGTGCCTCAATGGGGTCTAGGTGCCTCAATGGGCTCTAGGTGGGGTCAGGAGCTTCTTCTGGAAGGTTCTAGGTGCCCCAATGGGTTCTAGGTGCCTCAATGGGGTCTAGGTGCCTCAATGGGCTCTAGGTGGGGTCAGGAGCTTCTTCTGGAAGGTTCTAGGTGCCCCAATGGGGTCTAGGTGCCCCAATGGGTTCTAGGTGCCCCAATGGGTTCTAGGTGCCCCAATGGGTTCTAGGTGCCTCAATGGGCTCTAGGTGTCTCAATGGGTTCTAGGTGCCTCAATGGGGTCTAGGTGCCTCAATGGGCTCTAGGTGGGGTCAGGAGCTTCTTCTGGAAGGTTCTAGGTGCCCAATGGGTTCTAGGTGCCTCAATGGTGGTCTAGGTGCCTCAATGGGCTCTAGGTGGGGTCAGGAGCTTCTTCTGGAAGGTTCTAGGTGCCCCAATGGGGTCTAGGTGCCCCAATGGGTTCTAGGTGCCCCAATGGGTTCTAGGTGCCCCAATGGGTTCTAGGTGCCTCAATGGGCTCTAGGTGTCTCAATGGGTTCTAGGTGCCTCAATGGGGTCTAGGTGCCTCAATGGGCTCTAGGTGGGGTCAGGAGCTTCTTCTGGAAGGTTCTAGGTGCCCCAATGGGTTCTAGGTGCCTCAATGGGGTCTAGGTGCCTCAATGGGGTCTAGGTGGGGTCAGGAGCTTCTTCTGGAAGGTTCTAGGTGTCTCAATGGGTTCTAGGTGTCTCAATGGGTTCTGGGGGCCTCAATGGGTTCTAGGTGTCTCAATGGGTTCTAGGTGTCTCAATGGGTTCTAGGTGTCTCAATGGGGTCTAGGTGCCTCAATGGGGCTCTAGGTGGGGGTCAGGAGCTTCTTCTGGAAGGTTCTAGGTGCCTCAATGGGGTTCTAGGTGCCTCAATGGGGTCTAGGTGGGGTCAGGAGCTTCTTCTGGAAGGTTTCTAGGTGCCTCAATGGGGGTCTAGGTGCCTCAATGGGTTCTAGGTGGGGGTCAGGAGCTTCTTCTGGAAGGTTCTAGGTGCCTCAATGGGTTCTAGGTGCCTCAATGGGGTCTAGGTGGGGTCAGGAGCTTCTTCTGGAAGGTTCTAGGTGCCTCAATGGGTTCTAGGTGCCTCAATGGGGTCTAGGTGCCTCAATGGGGTCTAGGTGCCTCAATGGGGTCTAGGTGGGGTCAGGAGCTTCTTCTGGAAGGTTCTAGGTGTCTCAATGGGTTCTAGGTGCCTCAATGGGGTCTAGGTGCCTCAATAGGGTCTAGGTGGGGGTCAGGAGCTTCTTCTGGAAGGTTCTAGGTGCCCCAATGGGTTCTAGGTGCCTCAATGGGGTCTAGGTGCCTCAACTGGGCTCTAGGTGGGGTCAGGAGCTTCTTCTGGAAGGTTCTAGGTGCCCCAATGGGTTCTAGGTGCCTCAAATGGGGTCTAGGTGCCTCAATGGGCTCTAGGTGGGGTCAGGAGCTTCTTCTGGAAGTTCTAGGTGCCCCAATGGGGTCTAGGTGCCCCAATGGGTTCTAGGTGCCCCAATGGGTTCTAGGTGCCCCAATGGGTTCTAGGTGCCTCAATGGGCTCTAGGTGTCTCAATGGGGTCTAGGTGCCTCAATGGGGTCTAGGTGCCTCAATGGGCTCTAGGTGGGGTCAGGAGCTTCTTCTGGAAGGTTCTAGGTGCCCCAATGGGTTCTAGGTGCCTCAATGGGGTCTAGGTGCCTCAATGGGCTCTAGGTGGGGTCAGGAGCTTCTTCTGGAATGTTCTAGGTGCCCCAATGGGTTCTAGGTGCCTCAATGGGGTCTAGGTGCCTCAATGGGCTCTAGGTGGGGGTTAGGAGCTTCTTCTGGAAGGTTCTAGGTGCCCCAATGGGGTCTAGGTGCCTCAATGGGGTCTAGGTGCCTCAATGGGGTCTAGGTGCCTCAATGGGCTCTAGGTGGGGGTTAGGAGCTTCTTCTGGAAGGTTCTAGGTGCCCCAATGGGGTCTAGGTGCCTCAATGGGGTCTAGGTGCCTCAATGGGGTCTAGGTGCCTCAATGGGCTCTAGGTGGGGTCAGGAGCTTCTTCTGGAAGGTTCTAGGTGCCCCAATGGGGTCTAGGTGCCCCAATGGGCTCTAGGTGTCTCAATGGGGTCTAGGTGCCTCAATGGGCTCTAGGTGGGGTCAGGAGCTTCTTCTGGAAGGTTCTAGGTGCCCCAATGGGTTCTAGGTGCCCCAATGGGTTCTAGGTGCCTCAATGGGTTCTAGGTGGGGTCAGGAGCTTCTTCTGGAAGGTTCTAGGTGTCTCAATGGGTTCTAGGTGCCCCAATGGGTTCTAGGTGCCTCAATGGGGTCTAGGTGCCTCAATGGGGTCTAGGTGGGGTCAGGAGCTTCTTCTGGAAGGTTCTAGGTGCCTCAATGGGTTCTAGTGCCTCAATGGGCTCTAGGTGGGGTCAGGAGCTTCTTCTGGAAGGTTCTAGGTGTCTCAATGGGGTCTAGGTGCCTCAATGGGCTCTAGGTGGGGTCAGGAGCTTCTTCTGGAAGGTTCTAGGTGCCTCAATGGGGTCTAGGTGCCTCAATGGGGTCTAGGTGGGGTCAGGAGCTTCTTCTGGAAGGTTCTAGGTGCCCCAATGGGTTCTAGGTGGGGTCAGGAGCTTCTTCTGGAAGGTTCTAGGTGCCTCAATGGGGTCTAGGTGCCTCAATGGGGTCTAGGTGGGGGTCAGGAGCTTCTTCTGGAAGGTTCTAGGTGCCCCCAATGGGTTCTAGGTGCCTCAATGGGCTCTAGGTGTCTCAATGGGGTCTAGGTGCCTCAATGGGGTCTAGGTGGGGTCAGGAGCTTCTTCTGGAAGGTTCTAGGTGCCCCCAATGGGGTCTAGGTGCCTCAATGGGGTCTAGGTGCCTCAATGGGGTCTAGGTGCCTCAATGGGCTCTAGGTGGGGGTTAGGAGCTTCTTCTGGAAGGTTCTAGGTGCCCCAATGGGGTCTAGGTGCCTCAATGGGGTCTAGGTGCCTCAATGGGGTCTAGGTGCCTCAATGGGCTCTAGGTGGGGTCAGGAGCTTCTTCTGGAAGGTTCTAGGTGCCCCAATGGGGTCTAGGTGCCCCAATGGGTTCTAGGTGCCCCAATGGGGTCTAGGTGCCCCAATGGGGTCTAGGTGCCCCAATGGGTTCTAGGTGCCCCAATGGGTTCTAGGTGCCCAATGGGTTCTAGGTGCCTCAATGGGCTCTAGGTGTCTCAATGGGGGTCTAGGTGCCTCAATGGGCTCTAGGTGGGGTCAGGAGCTTCTTCTGGAAGGTTCTAGGTTGCCCCAATGGGTTCTAGGTGCCCCAATGGGTTCTATGTGCCTCAATGGGTTCTAGGTGGGGTCAGGAGCTTCTTCTGGAAGGTTCTAGGTGTCTCAATGGGTTCTAGGTGCCCCAATGGGTTCTAGGTGCCTCAATGGGGTCTAGGTGCCTCAATGGGGTCTAGGTGGGGTCAGGAGCTTCTTCTGGAAGGTTCTAGGGGCCTTAATGGGTTCTAGGTGCCTCAATGGGTTCTAGGTGCCTCAATGGGGTCTAGGTGGGGTCAGGAGCTTCTTCTGGAAGGTTCTAGGTGCCTCAAATGGGGTCTAGGTGCCTCAATGGGGTCTAGGTGGGGTCAGGAGCTTCTTCTGGAAGGTTCTAGGTGCCCCCAATGGGTTCTAGGTGGGGTCAGGAGCTTCTTCTGGAAGGTTCTAGGTGCCTCAATGGGGTCTAGGTGCCTCAATGGGGTCTAGGTGGGGGTCAGGAGCTTCTTCTGGAAGGTTCTAGGTGCCTCAATGGGTTCTAGGTGCCTCAATGGGGTCTAGGTGGGGTCAGGAGCTTCTTCTGGAAGGTTCTAGGTGCCTCAATGGGTTCTAGGTGCCTCAATGGGGTCTAGTGCCTCAATGGGGTCTAGGTGCCTCAATGGGGTCTAGGGTGGGGTCAGGAGCTTCTTCTGGAAGGTTCTAGGTGTCTCAATGGTTCTAGGTGCCTCAATGAGGGTCTAGGTGCCTCAATAGGGTCTAGGTGGGGGTCAGGAGCTTCTTCTGGAAGGTTCTAGGTGCCCCAATGGGTTCTAGGTGCCTCAATGGGGTCTAGGTGCCTCAATGGGCTCTAGGTGGGGTCAGGAGCTTCTTCTGGAAGGTTCTAGGTGCCCCAATGGGTTCTAGGTGCCTCAATGGGGTCTAGGTGCCTCAATGGGCTCTAGGTGGGGTCAGGAGCTTCTTCTGGAAGGTTCTAGGTGCCCCAATGGGGTCTAGGTGCCCCAATGGGTTCTAGGTGCCCCAATGGGTTCTAGGTGCCCCAATGGGTTCTAGGGTGCCTCAATGGGCTCTAGGTGTCTCAATGGGGTCTAGGTGCCTCAATGGGGTCTAGGTGCCTCAATGGGCTCTAGGTGGGGTCAGGAGCTTCTTCTGGAAGGTTCTAGGTGCCCCAATGGGTTCTAGGTGCCTCAATGGGGTCTAGGTGCCTCAATGGGCTCTAGGTGGGGTCAGGAGCTTCTTCTGGAATGTTCTAGGTGCCCCAATGGGTTCTAGGTGCCTCAATGGGGTCTAGGTGCCTCAATGGGCTCTAGGTGGGGGTTAGGAGCTTCTTCTGGAAGGTTCTAGGTGCCCCAATGGGGTCTAGGTGCCTCAATGGGGTCTAGGTGCCTCAATGGGGTCTAGGTGCCTCAATGGGCTCTAGGTGGGGGTTAGGAGCTTCTTCTGGAAGGTTCTAGGTGCCCCAATGGGGTCTAGGTGCCTCAATGGGGTCTAGGTGCCTCAATGGGGTCTAGGTGCCTCAATGGGCTCTAGGTGGGGGTCAGGAGCTTCTTCTGGAAGGTTCTAGGTGCCCCAATGGGGTCTAGGTGCCCCAATGGGCTCTAGGTGTCTCAATGGGGTCTAGGTGCCTCAATGGGCTCTAGGTGGGGTCAGGAGCTTCTTCTGGAAGGTTCTAGGTGCCCCAATGGGTTCTAGGTGCCCCAATGGGTTCTAGGTGCCTCAATGGGTTCTAGGTGGGGTCAGGAGCTTCTTCTGGAAGGTTCTAGGTGTCTCAATGGGTTCTAGGTGCCCCAATGGGTTCTAGGTGCCTCAATGGGGTCTAGGTGCCTCAATGGGGTCTAGGTGGGGTCAGGAGCTTCTTCTGGAAGGTTCTAGGGGCCTTAATGGGTTCTAGGTGCCTCAATGGGTTCTAGGTGCCTCAATGGGGTCTAGGTGGGGTCAGGAGCTTCTTCTGGAAGGTTCTAGGTGCCTCAATGGGGTCTAGGTGCCTCAATGGGGTCTAGGTGGGGTCAGGAGCTTCTTCTGGAAGGTTCTAGGTGCCCCAATGGGTTCTAGGTGGGGTCAGGAGCTTCTTCTGGAAGGTTCTAGGTGCCTCAATGGGGTCTAGGTGCCTCAATGGGGTCTAGGTGGGGGTCAGGAGCTTCTTCTGGAAGGTTCTAGGTGCCCCAATGGGTTCTAGGTGCCTCAATGGGCTCTAGGTGTCTCAATGGGGTCTAGGTGCCTCAATGGGGTCTAGGTGGGGTCAGGAGCTTCTTCTGGAAGGTTCTAGGTGCCCCAATGGGGTCTAGGTGCCTCAATGGGGTCTAGGTGCCTCAATGGGGTCTAGGTGCCTCAATGGGCTCTAGGTGGGGGTTAGGAGCTTCTTCTGGAAGGTTCTAGGTGCCCCAATGGGGTCTAGGTGCCTCAATGGGGTCTAGGTGCCTCAATGGGGTCTAGGTGCCTCAATGGGCTCTAGGTGGGGTCAGGAGCTTCTTCTGGAAGGTTCTAGGTGCCCCAATGGGGTCTAGGTGCCCCAATGGGTTCTAGGTGCCCCAATGGGGTCTAGGTGCCCCAATGGGGTCTAGGTGCCCCAATGGGTTCTAGGTGCCCCAATGGGTTCTAGGTGCCCCAATGGGTTCTAGGTGCCTCAATGGGCTCTAGGTGTCTCAATGGGGTCTAGGTGCCTCAATGGGCTCTAGGTGGGGTCAGGAGCTTCTTCTGGAAGGTTCTAGGTGCCCCAATGGGTTCTAGGTGCCCCATTGGGTTCTATGTGCCTCAATGGGTTCTAGGTGGGGTCAGGAGCTTCTTCTGGAAGGTTCTAGGTGTCTCAATGGGTTCTAGGTGCCCCAATGGGTTCTAGGTGCCTCAATGGGGTCTAGGTGCCTCAATGGGGTCTAGGTGGGGTCAGGAGCTTCTTCTGGAAGGTTCTAGGGGCCTTAATGGGTTCTAGGTGCCTCAATGGGTTCTAGGTGCCTCAATGGGGTCTAGGTGGGGTCAGGAGCTTCTTCTGGATGGTTCTAGGTGCCTCAATGGGGTCTAGGTGCCTCAATGGGGTCTAGGTGGGGGTCAGGAGCTTCTTCTGGAAGGTTCTAGGTGCCCCAATGGGTTCTAGGTGGGGTCAGGAGCTTCTTCTGGAAGGTCTAGGTGCCTCAATGGGGTCTAGGTGCCTCAATGGGGTCTAGGTGGGGGTCAGGAGCTTCTTCTGGAAGGTTCTAGGTGCCCCAATGGGTTCTTAGGTGCCTCAATGGGGTCTAGGTGGGGTCAGGAGCTTCTTCTGGAAGGTTCTAGGTGCCTCAATGGGGTCTAGGTGCCTCAATGGGGTCTAGGTGCCCCAATGGGCTCTAGGTGGGGTCAGGAGCTTCTTCTGGAAGGTTCTAGGTGCCTCAATGGGGTCTAGGTGCCTCAATGGGGTCTAGGTGGGGGTCAGGAGCTTCTTCTGAAGGTTCTAGGTGCCCCAATGGTTCTAGGTGCCTCAAGCTGCCCTCGACCGACACCGAAACCCTCGGGAGCTTCTCCAGATCCGACGACTCGTAACCCCTCACTAACGAGCTCTGTCCCGACCCACGGCTTCTAGATCAGGGCCGCTCTAGATCCATTCCCACTCCCCCACCACTCCCACACCCCCCACCCCACACCCCCCACCCCCCAACCCCCACACCCCACCCCCCACCCCCCACCTGGCTCTCCACCAGCATGGCCATGTCGACGGAACATGTCGTGCAGCTCCCGGATGCTCGTTTCCAGCTTAATGATCTCGTTATGTCGCGTCTCGATCTCGTTCAGGGCCTGCTTGGTCATCTGCGAATCCATTTTGATCTGGAACGCAAGACGGATACGGGGGGGTGGGAGGGAAAGCGTGGGGACGGGTTGGAGGGGCAGCCCTAGAGATCCCAAAGAACCCCAAATGGGGGGCAGGTTCGGGGAGGAGGTGGCGTGGGGATTTGGTTTGGGGGTATCCGGATGGGTTCTGGATCATTCTGTGGGGTTTGGGGTCCCCGATGGGTTCTGGATCATTCTGTGGGTTTTTGGGGTCCCCGGATGGGTTCTGGATCACTCTGTGGGTTTTGGGGATGCCCCGATGGGTTCTGGATCATTCTGTGGGTTTTGGGGTGCCCCGATGTGTTCCTCCGGTGGGTTCTGGGCTATCTCAGTGGGTTCTGGATCATTCTGTGGGTTTTGGGGTCCCCCGATGGGTTCTGGATCACTCTGTGGGTTTTGGTGGTCCGCCGATGGGTTCTGGATCATTCTGTGGGTTTTGGTGGTCCCCCGATGGGTTTCTGGGCTATCTCAGTGGGTTTCTGGATCATTCTGTGGGTTTTGGGGTCTCCCCAATGGGTTCTGGATCACTCTGTGGGTTTTGGGTCCCCCGATGGGTTCTGGATCATTCTGTGGTGTTTGGGGGTCCCCCAATGGTGTCCTCCAATTGGGTTCTGGGGGACCTGGATGGGTTCTGGATCACTCTGTGGGGTTTGGGGTCCCCCGATGGGTTCTGGATCATTCTGTGGGTTTTGGGGTCCCCCAATGGGTTCCTCCGGGGAGGGTTCTGGGGACCTGGATGGGTCTGGATCACTCTATGGGTTTTGGGGTCCCCAATGGGTTCCTCCGGTGGGTTCTGGGGGACCTGGATGGGTTCTGGATCACTCTGTGGGTTTTGGGGTCCCGCAATGGGTTCCTCCCGGTGGGTTCTGGGGGACCTGGATGGGTTCTGGATCACTCTGTGGGTTTTGGGGTCCCCCGATGGGTTCTGGATCACTTTGTGGGGTTTGGGGTCCCCTGATGGGTTCTGGATCATTCTGTGGGGTTTTGGGGGTCCCCTGATGGGTTCTGGGCTATCTCAGTGGGTTCTGGATCACTCTGTGGTTTTGGGGTCCCCCGATGGGTTCTGGGCTATCTCAGTGGGTTTTTGGGGTCCCCCGATGGGTTCTGGATCACTCTGTGGGGTTTGGGGTCCCCCGATGGGTTCTGGATCATTCTGTGGGTTTTTGGGGTCCCTCCGATGGGTTCTGGATCACTCTGTGGGGTTTGGGGTCCGCCTGATGGGTTCTGGATCATTCTGTGGGGTTTGGTTCCCCTGATGGTTCTGGATCATTCTGGGGATTTGGGGTGCCCCGATGGGTTCTGGATCACTCTGTGGGTTTTGGGGGTCCCCCAATGGGTTCTGGGCTATTCTCAGTGGGTTCTGAATCACTCTGTGGGTTTTGGGGTCCCCCGATGGGTTCTGGCTATCTCAGTGGGTTCTGGATCATTCTGTGGGTTTTGGGGTGCCCCGATGGGTTCTGGATCACTCTGTGGTTTTGGGGTGCCCCGATGGGTTCTGGGCTATCTCAGTGGGTTCTGGATCACTTCCTGTGTGGTTTTGGGGTGCCCCGATGGGTTCTAGGCTATCTCAGTGGGTTCTGGATCACTCTGTGGGGGTTTGGGTGGTCCCCCGATGGGTTCTGGATCACTCTGTGGGTTTTGGGTCCCCCAATGGGTTCTGGATCACTTTGTGGGTTTGGGGTCCCCCGATGGGTTCTGGATCACTCTGTGGGTTTTGGGGTCCCCCTGATGGTTCTGGGCTATCTCAGTGGGTTCTGGATCACTCTGTGGGTTTTGGGGTATCCGGATGGGTTCTGGATCATTCTGTGGGGTTTGGGGTCCCCCGATGGGTTCTGGGATATCTCAGTGGGTTCTGGATCACTCTGTGGGTTTTGGGGTCCCCCCGATGGGTTCTGGGCTATCTCAGTGGGTTCTGGATCATTCTGTGGGTTTTGGGGTCCCCCAATGGGTTCTGGATCACTCTGTGGGTTTTGGGGTCCCCCGATGGGTTTCTGGATCATTCTGTGGGTTCTGGATCACTCTGTGGGTTTTGGGGTGCCCCGATGGGTTCTGGATCACTCTGTGGGGTTTGGGGTCCCCCGATGGGTTCTGGATCACTCTGTGGGTTTTGGGGTGCTCCGATGGGTTCCTCCGGTGGGTTCTGGGGGACCTGGATGGGTTCTGGATCATTCTGTGGGTTTTGGGGTCCCCTGATGGGTTCTGGGATATCTCAGTGGGTTCTGCGGCACTTGGATGGGTTCTGGGCTGAGTTCTAGTTAACCCAGCCGAGTTCTAGTTAACCCAACCGAGTTCTAGTTAACCCAACCGAGCTCTAGTTAACCCAGCCGAGTTCTAGTTAACCCAACCAAGTTCTAGTTAACCCAACTGAGCTCTAGTTAACCCAACAGAGTTCTAGTTAACCCAACTGAGTTCTAGGTACCCAACTGAGCTCTAGTTAACCCATCTGAGCTCTAGTTAACCCAGCTGAGTTCTAGTTAACCCAATTGAGTTCTAGTTAACCCAACTGAGCTCTAGTTAACCCAACTGAGTTCTAGTTAACCCAACTGAGCTCTAGTTCACCCAACTGAGTTCTAGTTAACCCAACTGAGCTCTAGGTAACCCAACTGAGCTCTAGTTAACCCAGCCGAGTTCTAGTTAACCCAACTGAGTTCTAGTTAACCCAACAGAGTTCTAGTTAACCCAACTGAGCTCTAATTAACCCAACTGAGTTCTAGGTAACCCAACTGAGCTCTAGTTAACCCAACTGAGCTCTAGTTAACCCAGCCGAGTTCTAGTTAACCCAACCGAGTTCTAGGTAACCCAAATGACTTCTAGTTAACCCAGCTGAGTTCTAGTTAACCCAACCAAGTTCTAGTTAACCCAACCGAGTTCTAGTTAACCCAACTGAGTTCTAGTTAACCCAGCCGAGTTCTAGTTAACCCAACTGAGTTCTAGGTCCCCAACTGTGTTCTAGTTAACCCAACTGAGTTCTAGGTAACCCAACCGAGTTCTAGTTAACCCAGCCGAGTTCTAGTTAACCCAACCGAGTTCTAGTTAACCCAACAGAATTCTAGTTAACCCAACTGAGTTCTAGTTAACCCAACTGAGTTCTAGGTCCCCAACTGTGTTCTAGTTAACCCAATTGAGTTCTAGGTAACCCAAATGACTTCTAGGTAACACAAATGACTTCTAGTTAACCCATCCGAGTTCTAGTTAACCCAACCGAGTTCTAGTTAACCCAGCCGAGTTTTAGTTAACCCAACCGAGTTCTAGTTAACCCAACTGAGTTCTAGGTCCCCAACTGTGTTCTAGTTAACCCAATTGAGTTCTAGGTAACCCAAATGACTTCTAGTTAACCCAACCGAGTTCTAGTTTACCCATCCGAGTTCTAGTTAACCCAACCGAGTTCTAGTTAACCCAACTGAGTTCTAGGTAACCCAAATGACTTCTAGGTAACCCAAATGACTTCTAGTTAACCCAACCGAGTTCTAGTTAACCCATCCGAGTTCTAGTTAACCCAGCCGAGTTCTAGTTAACCCAACAGAGTTCTAGTTAACCCAACTGAGTTCTAGGTAACCCAAATGACTTCTAGTTAACCCAACCGAGTTCTAGTTAACCCATCCGAGTTCTAGTTAACCCAACCGAGTTCTAGTTAACCCAACCAAGTTCTAGTTAACCCAGCCGAGTTCTAGTTAACCCAGCCGAGTTCTAGTCCCCCCTACCCACGTACATCGTCGGTGAAGATGGCCAACTTCCCGCTCTCCAACATATCCTCCAACTCCTCGTTCGTGGTGGTCCGGCCGGCTGTGGGGCGACGGAAAAATATATGGGGCGGGGCGGGGGAGGGTCCTGAGGGTCCCGCCCCACTGATCCCAACCCCCCCCGGCCCCACACGTCCCCGCGACCCACTGATCTCCAGCTGCCTCTGGATGCGGTCCTTGCAGCGGTCGCGGTATTTGGACTGAGTGGCGTTGTACTCCGTCATCACCTCCACGAATTTCCGCGATAGGGTGGAGTGCTGTGGGGCAGCCATGGGGCGGCCATGGGGTGAGATGTGGGGCGGGGGGACCCCCCCGAAAAAGGAGGAGGAGGGGCAGTGGGGATGAAGGCTTTACCTGCGTTTTGCGGATGCGTAGGTCGGCCGAGGAGCGGTTGAGCCCCTCCTCCTGTTCGATGCTCTGCTCGATGGCTGTGGGGCGGAGATGGGGGGGGAAGATGTGGGGCAGAGATGGAGGGTGGACGAGATGGGGGGCGGAGGAGATGTGGGGCAGAGATGTTGGGTGGAGGAGATGGGGGGTGGAGGAGATGGGGGGTGGAGGAGATGTGGGGCAGAGATGTTGGGCAGAGGAGATGTAGGGCGTAGGAGATGGGGGGCAGAGGAGATGTGGGGCAGAGGAGATGTGGGGCAGAGGAGATGGGGGGCAGAGGAGATGTGGGGGCAGAGGAGATGTGGGGCGGAGGAGATGGGTGGAGGAGATGTGGGGCGTAGGAGATGGAGGGCGGAGGAGATGTGGGGCGGAGGAGATATGGGGTGGAGGAGATGTGGGGCGGAGGAGATGGGTGGAGGAGATGTGGGGCGGAAGAGATGGGTGGAGGAGATGTGGGGTGAAGGAGATGTGGGGCAGAGATGTTGGGTGGAGGAGATGGGGGTGGAGATGAGGGTGTAGGAGATGGGGGGCAGAGGAGATGTGGGGCGGAGGAGATGTGGGGTGGAGGAGATGTGGGGCGGAGGAAATGTGGGGTGGAGGAGATGGGGGGTGGAGGAGATGGGGGGCAGAGGAGATGGGGGGTGGAGATGTGGGGCAGAGGAGATGTGGGGCGGAGGAGATGGGTGGAGGAGATGTGGGGCGAAGGAGATGTGGGGCAGAGATGTTGGGTGGAGGAGATGGGGGGTGGAGATGAGGGTGTAGGAGATGGGGGGCAGAGGAGATGTGGGGCAGAGATGTTGGGTGGAGGAGATGTGGGGCGGAGGAGATGTGGGGTGGAGATGTGGGGCGGAGGAGATGGGGGGCAGAGGAGATGTGGGGCGGAGGAGATGGGGGGGTGGAGGAGATGTGTCCCATAGGACCCCAATGTTGACCCCATAGAGCCCCATAGAGCCCCATAGGACCCCATAGAGCCCAATAGAGCCCTATAGGACCCTATAGAGCTCCATAGAGCCCCATAGTGCCCCATAGAGCCCCATAGAGCCCCATAGAGCCCCATAGGACCCCAATGTTGACCCCATAGCACCCCATAGAGCCCCATAGGACCCCAATGTTGACCCCATAGAGCCCCATAGAGCCCCATAGGACCCTATAGAGCTCCATAGAGCCCCATAGTGCCCCATAGAGCCCCATAGAGCCCCATAGAGCCCCATAGGACCCCAATGTTGACCCCATAGAGCCCCATAGAGCCCCATAGGACCTCATAGAGCCCCATAGAGTCCCATAGGACCCCAAAAGTGGACCCCCATAGACCCCATAGATCCCCATAGGACCCCATAGAGCCCCATAGAGCCCCATAGAGCCCAATGTTGACCCCATAGGACCCCATAGAGCCCCATAGGGACCACATAGAGCCCCATAGAGCCCCATAGGACCCCAAAAGTGGACCCCCGGACCCCATAGATCCCCATAGGACCCCAAAAGTGGACCCCCGGACCCATAGATCCCCATAGGACCCCAAAAGTGGACCCCCGGACCCATAGATCCCCATAGGACCCCAAAAGTGGACTCCCGGACCCATAGATCCCCATAGGACCCCAAAAGTGGACCCCCGGACCCCATAGATCCCCATAGGACCCCAAAAGTGGACCCCCGGACCCATAGATCCCCATAGGACCCCAAAAGTGGACCCCCGGACCCATACAGCCCCATAGGACCCCAAAAGTGGACCCCCGGACCCATAGATCCCCATAGGACCCCAAAAGTGGACCCCCGGACCCCATAGATCCCCATAGGACCCCAAAAGTGGACCGCCGGACCCATAGATCCCCATAGGATCCCAAAAGTGGACCCCCGGACCCATAGATCCCCATAGGACCCCAAAAGTGGACCCCCGGACCCATAGATCCCCATAGGACCCCAAAAGTGGACCCCCGGACCCCATAGGACCCCAAAAGTGGACCCCCGGAACCCATAGGACCCCAAAAGTGGACGCCGGACCCATAGATCCCCATAGGACCCCAAAAGTGGACCCCCAAACCCCATAGGACCCCAAAAGTGGACCCCTGGACCCATAGATCCCCATAGGACCCCAAAAGTGGACCCCCGGACCCCATAGATCCCCATAGGACCCCAAAAGTGGACCCCCGGACCCCATAGGACCCCAAAAGTGGACCCCCGGACCCCATAGGACCCCAAAAGTGGACGCCGGACCCATAGATCCCCATAGGACCCCAAAAGTGGACCCCCGGACCCCATAGATCCCCATAGGACCCCAAAAGTGGACCCCCGGACCCCATAGGACCCCAAAAGTGGACCCCCGGACCCCATAGGACCCCAAAAGTGGACGCCGGACCCATAGATCCCCATAGGATCCCAAAAGTGGACCCCCGGACCCATAGATCCCCATAGGACCCCAAAAGTGGACCCCCGGACCCCATAGATCCCCATAGGACCCCAAAAGTGGACCCCCGGACCCCATAGATCCCCATAGGACCCCAAAAGTGGACCCCCGGACCCCATAGATCCCCATAGGACCCCAAAAGTGGACCCCCGGACCCCATAGATCCCCATAGGACCCCAAAAGTGGACCCCCGGACCCATAGATCCCCATAGGACCCCAAAAGTGGACCCCCGGACCCATAGATCCCCATAGGACCCCAAAAGTGGACCCCCGGACCCCATAGGACCCCAAAAGTGGACCCCCGGACCCATAGATCCCCATAGGACCCCAAAAGTGGACCCCCGGACCCCATAGATCCCCATAGGACCCCAAAAGTGGACCCCCGGACCCCATAGGACCCCAAAAGTGGACCCCCGGACCCCATAGGACCCCAAAAGTGGACGCCGGACCCATAGATCCCCATAGGATCCCAAAAGTGGACCCCCGGACCCATAGATCCCCATAGGACCCCAAAAGTGGACCCCCGGACCCCATAGATCCCCATAGGACCCCAAAAGTGGACCCCCGGACCCCATAGATCCCCATAGGACCCCAAAAGTGGACCCCCGGACCCCATAGATCCCCATAGGACCCCAAAAGTGGACCCCCGGACCCATAGATCCCCATAGGACCCCAAAAGTGGACCCCCGGACCCATAGATCCCCATAGGACCCCAAAAGTGGACCCCCGGACCCCATAGGACCCCAAAAGTGGACCCCCGGACCCATAGATCCCCATAGGACCCCAAAAGTGGACCCCCGGACCCCATAGATCCCCATAGGACCCCAAAAGTGGACCCCCGGACCCCATAGGACCCCAAAAGTGGACGCCGGACCCATAGATCCCCATAGGATCCCAAAAGTGGACCCCCGGACCCATAGATCCCCATAGGACCCCAAAAGTGGACCCCCGGACCCCATAGATCCCCATAGGACCCCAAAAGTGGACCCCCGGACCCCATAGATCCCCATAGGACCCCAAAAGTGGACCCCCGGACCCCATAGATCCCCATAGGACCCCAAAAGTGGACCCCCGGACCCCATAGATCCCCATAGGACCCCAAAAGTGGACCCCCGGACCCATAGATCCCCATAGGACCCCAAAAGTGGACCCCCGGACCCATAGATCCCCATAGGACCCCAAAAGTGGACCCCGGACCCCATAGGACCCCAAAAGTGGACCCCCGGACCCATAGATCCCCATAGGACCCCATAGATCCCCCCAGACGTGGGTGTCCGCCCCATAGCGCCCCACACCTTTCAATTTGGAGCGCACTTTGTTGGCCGTCTTCTTAATGTCGGCCGTCAGATCCTCCAACTCCTGCTTCGTCCCTACGGCGATATGGGGCAGGTGAGCGCCCCACAGATCCACCCTGCGCCCCACAGATCCACCCTGCGCCCCACAGATCCACCCTGCGCCCCATAGATCCACACTGAGACCCATAGATCCACACTGCGCCCCATAGATCCACACTGAGACCCACAGATCCACACTGCGCCCCACAGATCCACTCTGAGACCCATAGATCCACACTGCGCCCCATAGAGCCACACTGCGCCCCATAGATCCACTCTGAGACCCATAGATCCACACTGCGCCCCATAGATCCACACTGCGCCCCATAGATCCACTCTGAGACCCATAGATACACACTGAGACCCATAGATCCACACTGCGCCCCATAGATCCACACTGCGCCCCATAGATCCACTCTGAGACCCATAGATCCACACAGTGCCCCATAGATCCACTCTGAGACCCATAGATCCACCCTGCGCCCCACAGATCCACACAGCGCCCCATAGATCCACTCTGAGACCCATAGATCCACACTGAGACCCATAGATCCACACAGCGCCCCATAGATCCACACTGCGCCCCATAGATCCACACTGAGACCCATAGATCCACACTGCGCCCCATAGAGCCACACTGCGCCTCACAGATCCACACTGCGCCCCATAGATCCACACTGCGCCCCACAGATCCACTCTGAGACCCATAGATCCACACTGCGCCCCACAGATCCACACTGAGACCCACAGATCCCACACTGAGACCCATAGATCCACACAGCGCCCCATAGATCCACACTGCGCCCCATAGATCCACTCTGAGACCCATAGATCCACTCTGAGACCCATAGATCCACACAGCGCCCCATAGATCCACACAGCGCCCCATAGATCCACACTGAGACCCACAGATCCACACAGCGCCCCATAGATCCACTCTGAGACCCATAGAGCCACACTGAGACCCATAGATCCACACTGCGCCCCATAGATCCACACAGCGCCCCATAGATCCACACTGCGCCCCATAGATCCACTCTGAGACCCATAGATCCACACTGCGCCCCATAGATCCACACTGAGACCCACAGATCCACACTGCGCCCCACAGATCCACTCTGAGACCCATAGATCCACACTGAGACCCACAGATCCACACTGAGACCCATAGAGCCACACTGCGCCCCATAGATCCACTCTGAGACCCATAGATACACACTGAGACCCATAGATCCACACTGAGACCCATAGATCCACACTGAGACCCACAGATCCACACTGAGACCCATAGATCCACACTGCGCCCCATAGATCCACACTGAGACCCATAGATCCACTCTGAGACCCATAGATACACACTGAGACCCATAGATCCACTCTGAGACCCATAGATACACTCTGAGACCCATAGATCCACACTGCGCCCCATAGATCCACTCTGAGACCCACAGATCCACACTGAGACCCATAGATCCACACTGAGACCCATAGATCCACACTGCGCCCCATAGATCCACTCTGAGACCCATAGAGCCACACTGAGACCCATAGATCCACACTGCGCCCCATAGATCCACACAGCGCCCCATAGATCCACACTGCGCCCCATAGATCCACTCTGAGACCCATAGATTCACACTGCGCCCCATAGATCCACACTGAGACCCACAGATCCACACTGCGCCCCACAGATCCACCCTGCGCCCCATAGATCCACCCTGCGCCCCATAGATCCACACTGAGACCCATAGATCCACACTGAGACCCACAGATCCACTCTGAGACCCATAGATCCACACTGAGACCCATAGATCCACACTGAGACCCATAGAGCCACACTGAGACCCATAGATCCACACAGCGCCCCATAGATACACACTGAGACCCATAGATCCACACTGCACCCCACAGATCCACTCTGAGACCCATAGATCCACCCTGCGCCCCATAGATCCACACTGCGCCCCATAGATCCACACTGAGACCCATAGATCCACACTGAGCCCCACAGATCCACACTGCACCCCATAGATCCACACTGAGACCCACAGATCCACACTGAGACCCATAGATCCACACTGCGCCCCATAGATCCACACTGAGACCCATAGATCCACACTGCGCCCCATAGATCCACACTGCGCCCCATAGATCCACACTGAGACCCATAGATCCACACTGCGCCCCATAGATCCACACTGAGACCCATAGATCCACACTGCGCCCCATAGATCCACTCTGAGACCCATAGATCCACACTGCGCCCCATAGATCCACACTGAGACCCATAGATCCACACTGCGCCCCACAGATCCACACTGAGACCCACAGATCCACACTTGCGCCCCATAGATCCACACTGCGCCCCATAGATCCACACTGAGACCCATAGATCCACACTGAGGCCCCACAGATCCACACTGCGCCCCATAGATCCACACTGAGACCCATAGATCCACACAGCGCCCCATAGATCCACACTGAGACCCATAGATCCACACTGCGCCCCACAGATCCACTCTGAGACCCATAGATCCACTCTGAGACCCATAGATCCACACTGCGCCCCATAGAGCCACACTGCGCCCCATAGATACACACTGAGACCCATAGATCCACTCTGAGACCCATAGATCCACACTGCGCCCCATAGATCCACACTGCGCCCCATAGATACACACTGAGACCCATAGATCCACTCTGAGACCCATAGATCCACCCTGCGCCCCATAGATCCACACTGCGCCCCATAGATCCACACTGAGACCCATAGATCCACACTGCGCCCCATAGATCCACACTGTGCCCCATAGATCCACTCTGAGACCCATAGATCCACACTGCGCCCCATAGATCCACACTGAGACCCATAGATCCACACAGCGCCCCATAGATCCACACTGAGACCCATAGATCCACACTGCGCCCCACAGATCCACTCTGAGACCCATAGATCCACTCTGAGACCCATAGATCCACACTGCGCCCCATAGATCCACACTGCGCCCCATAGATACACACTGAGACCCATAGATCCACTCTGAGACCCATAGATCCACCCTGCGCCCCATAGATCCACACTGCGCCCCATAGATCCACACTGAGACCCATAGATCCACACTGCGCCCCACAGATCCACTCTGAGACCCATAGATCCACTCTGAGACCCATAGATCCACACTGCGCCCCATAGATCCACACTGAGACCCATAGATCCACTCTGAGACCCATAGATCCACACTGCGCCCCATAGATCCACACTGCGCCCCATAGATACACACTGAGCCCCATAGATCCACACTGCGCCCATAGATCCACACTGAGACCCATAGATCCACACTGCGCCCCATAGATCCACACTGAGACCCATAGATCCACACTGCGCCCCATAGATCCACTCTGAGACCCATAGATCCACCCTGCGCCCCATAGATCCACACTGCGCCCCATAGATCCACACTGAGACCCATAGATCCACACTGCGCCCCACAGATCCACACTGAGACCCACAGATCCACACTGCGCCCCATAGATCCACACTGCGCCCCATAGATCCACACTGAGACCCATAGATCCACACTGAGCCCCACAGATCCACACTGCGCCCCATAGATCCACACTGAGACCCATAGATCCACACAGCGCCCCATAGATCCACACTGAGACCCATAGATCCACACTGCGCCCCCACAGATCCACTCTGAGACCCATAGATCCACTCTGAGACCCATAGATCCACACTGCGCCCCATAGAGCCACACTGCGCCCCATAGATACACACTGAGACCCATAGATCCACTCTGAGACCCCATAGATCCACCCTGCGCCCCATAGATCCACACTGCGCCCCATAGATCCACACTGAGACCCATAGATCCACACTGCGCCCCATAGATCCACACTGTGCCCCATAGATCCACTCTGAGACCCATAGATCCACACTGCGCCCCATAGATCCACACTGAGACCCATAGATCCACACAGCGCCCCATAGATCCACACTGAGACCCATAGATCCACACTGCGCCCCACAGATCCACTCTGAGACCCATAGATCCACTCTGAGACCCATAGATCCACACTGCGCCCCATAGATCCACACTGCGCCCCATAGATACACACTGAGACCCATAGATCCACTCTGAGACCCATAGATCCACCCTGCGCCCCATAGATCCACACTGCGCCCCATAGATCCACACTGAGACCCATAGATCCACACTGCGCCCCACAGATCCACTCTGAGACCCATAGATCCACTCTGAGACCCATAGATCCACACTGCGCCCCCATAGATCCACACTGAGACCCATAGATCCACTCTGAGACCCATAGATCCACACTGCGCCCCATAGATCCACACTGCGCCCCATAGATACACACTGAGACCCATAGATCCACACTGCGCCCCACAGATCCACACTGAGACCCATAGATCCACACTGCGCCCCATAGATCCACACAGTGCCCCATAGATCCACTCTGAGACCCATAGATCCACACTGCGCCCCATAGATCCACACTGCGCCCCATAGATCCACACTGAGACCCATAGATCCACACTGAGCCCCACAGATCCACACTGAGACCCATAGATACACACTGCGCCCCATAGATCCACACTGCGCCCCATAGATCCACACTGAGACCCACAGATCCACACTGCGCCCCATAGATCCACTCTGAGACCCATAGATCCACCCTGCGCCCCATAGATCCACACTGCGCCCCATAGATACACTCTGAGACCCATAGATCCACACAGCGCCCCATAGATCCACTCTGAGACCCATAGATCCACACTGCGCCCCACAGATCCACACAGCGCCCCATAGATCCACACTGAGAACCATAGATCCACACTGCGCCCCATAGATACACACTGAGACCCATAGATCCACACAGCGCCCCATAGATACACACTGAGAACCATAGATCCACACTGCGCCCCATAGATACACACTGAGACCCATAGATCCACACAGCGCCCCATAGATACACACTGAGACCCATAGATCCACACAGCGCCCCATAGATACACACTGAGACCCATAGATCCACACTGCGCCCCACAGATGTCACACTGAGACCCATAGAGCCACACTGAGACCCATAGATCCACACTGAGACCCACAGATCCACACTGCGCCCCATAGATCCACTCTGAGACCCATAGATCCACCTGCGCCCCATAGATCCACACTGCGCCCCATAGATACACTCTGAGACCCATAGATCCACACAGCGCCCCATAGATCCACACTGCGCCCCATAGATCCACACTGAGACCCACAGATCCACACTGAGACCCATAGATCCACACTGAGACCCACAGATCCACACTGCGCCCCATAGATACACACTGAGACCCATAGATCCACACTGCGCCCCACAGATGTCACACTGAGACCCATAGATCCACACTGAGACCCATAGATCCACACTGAGACCCACAGATCAACCTTGCGCCCCACAGATCCACACTGAGACCCATAGATCCACACTGCACCCCACAGATCCACTCTGAGACCCATAGATCCACTCTGAGACCCACAGATCCACACTGCGCCCCACAGATCCACACTGCGCCCCATAGATCCACACTGCACCCCACAGATCCACTCTGAGACCCATAGATCCACACTGTGCCCCATAGATCCACACTGTGCCCCATAGATCCACTCTGAGACCCATAGATCCACACTGAGACCCACAGATCAACCTTGCGCCCCACAGATCCACACTGAGACCCATAGATCCACACTGTGCCCCATAGATCCACTCTGAGACCCATAGATCCACTCTGAGACCCATAGATCCACCCTGCGCCCCATAGATCCACCCTGCGCCCCATAGATCCCCCCTGCGCCCCATAGATCCACCCTGCGCCCCATAGATCCCCCCTGCGCCCCATAGATCCACACTGTGCCCCATAGATCCACTCTGAGACCCATAGATACACCACAGATCCCAGTGCTCCCAGTATGAGTGCCCCCAGTGCTCCCAGTGCTCCCAGTGCTCCCAGTATGAGTGCTCCCAGTGCTCCCAGTGCTCCCAGTATGAGTGCCCCCAGTGCTCCCAGTGCTCCCCAGTATGAGTGCCCCCAGTGCTCCCAGTGCTCCCAGTGCTCCCAGTATGAGTGCTCCCAGTGCCCCCAGTGCCCCCAGTGCCCCCAGTGCCCCCAGTGCTCCCAGTGCTCCCAGTGCTCCCAGTATGAGTGCCCCCAGTGCTCCCAGTGCTCCCAGTTCTCCCAGTGCCCCCAGTGCTCCCAGTATGAGTGCCCCCAGTGCTCCCAGTGCTCCCAGTGCCCCCAGTGCTCCCAGTATGAGTGCTCCAGTGCCCCCAGTGCCCCCAGTGCCCCCAGTGCTCCCAGTGCCCCAGTGCTCCCAGTATGAGTGCCCCCAGTGCTCCAGTGCTCCCAGTGCCCCCAGTGCTCCCAGTATGAGTGCTCCCAGTGCCCCCAGTGCCCCCAGTGCCCCAGTGCTCCCAGTGCTCCCAGTATGAGTGCTCCCAGTGCTCCCAGTGCTCCCAGTATGAGTGCCCCCAGTGCTCCCAGTGCTCCCAGTATGAGTGCCCCCAGTGCTCCCAGTGGGCTCCCAGTGCTCCCAGGTATGAGTGCTCCCAGTGCCCCCAGTGCCCCCAGTGCCCCAGTG
>NW_027071855.1:0-77677 GCF_038088225.1 Cyrtonyx montezumae
CTGCAACCCACATGAACCCCCCACAAACCCCCACCAGCCCCCAGAAACCCCACAACCCCCAAACAAACCCCCACCAATCCCCACACATCCCCAAGAAACCCCCAACAAAACCCCACCATCCCTCACCAAATCCCCACCAACCCCACAAAGCCCCCTGAACCCCCACCAAATCCCCAACAATTTCCCACCAACTCCCCCAAACCCCCCCCGAACCCCAAACAACCCCCACCAACCCCCCCCAAAACCCACAAATCCCCACAACCCCCCCCAAAATCCCCCAACAAAGCCTTACAAACCCCCACAAATCCCCAACGAACCCCCCCAACCCCCCAGCAGACCTCACCAAACCCCCACCGACTGCAACCAACCCCCCCCCAACCCCACAAATCCCCACAAGTCCCCCACCAACCCCCATGAACCCCCACAACCCCCCCCACAAACTCACAAAACTCCCAAGAAACCCCAACCCCATGAACCCCCATGAACCCCCACCAACCCCCCCCAGAACCCCCCCACAAACCCCACCAACCCCAAACAACACCCACAAACACCCCAACCCCCCCAACCCCCATGAACCCCCCCAACCCCCCCCCAACCCCCCACAAAACTCACCAAACCCCCAACCCCAACCCCCATGAACCCCCACCCCCCCAACCCCCACCAACCCCAAACAACCCCCAGCAACCCCACAAACACAAATCCCCACTAAGCCCCCCACAAACCCCCCCCAACCCCAAACAACCCCCACAAACACCCCAACACCCCCAACCCCCATGAACCCCCACAACCCCCCCCAACCCCCCACAAAACTCACCAAACCCCCAACCCCCATGAACCCCCCAACCCCCCACAAACCCCCACCAACCCCCACCAAAGCCTCACAACCCCCTCCCCAAACCCCACGAACCCCCCAAAACGCCCCCACCCCCCCCCCAAACCCCTCCCCCCCCCCCCCCAAAACTCCCCCGCACCGCTCTCCCCCCCCCACCGGTTCCCCTTCTTAAACTCCGCCTCCAAATAGCGGATGCCGTCCCGCGGCCTCACAACCCCCTCCCAAACCCCATGAACCCCCCCAAATCCCCCCCAACCCCCCCCCACCCCAAAACTCCCCCCGCACCGCTCTCTCCCCCCCCCACCGGTTCCCCTTCTTAAACTCCGCCTCCAAATAGCGGATGCCGTCCCGCGCTCCGGCGTTCTCCTTCTTGAGGAAATCCAACCCATCGATCACTGCGAGGACACCACGGGAGCACACAGCTCAGCGCCGGACCCCCACCCCGGGACCCACGTCCCCCCCCCCCCACCCCCCCCACATCCCCCCCCCCCCCAGACCTGAGCGGGGGATGATGACGATGAACCGCCCGCTGGCGGCGAGCTGCTTGACCAGGGCCAGGTGGTGGCACAGCGCCCGCGCGTCCATCACCAGGTACGGGGACATGGCCGACTGCGCCCTGGGCTGCTGCAGGCTGCCCTCCAGCTGGGACACCTCCAGCTGCAACACACCGTTACCCCACCACGACAGGGAGGGGGCTTCTCCTGCCAACCCCCCCCCCCACCCCGGGGGGGAACACAGCGGAGATGGGAATGATGGGATCCAATTGGATCTGATGGGATCTGATGGGATCCAACAGGAACGATGGGATCCAATGGGAATGATGGGATTGGATGGGAATGATGGGATCTGATGGGAACGATGGGAATGATGGGATCCAATTGGATCTGATGGGATCTGATGGGATCCAACAGGAACGATGGGATCCAATTGGAATGACGGGATTGGATGGGAATGATGGGATCTGATGGGAACGATGGGATCTGATGAGATCCAATGGGAACGATGGGATCTGATGGGAACGATGGGATCCGACGGGATCTGACAGGATCCAATGGGGACGATGGGATTGGATGGGAACGATGGGATCCAATGGGAACAATGGGATCCAATGGGAATGATGGGATTGGATGGGAATGATGGGATCTGATGAGATCAAATGGGAATGATGAGATCTGATGGGAACAATGGGATCTGACGGGATCTGACAGGATCCAACGGGAACGATGGGATCCAATGGGATCCAATTGGATCTGATGGGATCCAACAGGAACGATGGGATCCAATGGGAATGATGGGATTGGATGGGAACGATGGGATCCAATTGGATCTGATGGGATCTGATAGAAACGATGGGATCTGATGAGATCCAATGGGAATGATGGAATCTGATGGGAACTATGGGATCTGATGGGATCCAATGGGAACGATGGGATCCGATGGGATCTGACAGGATCCAATGGGAACAATGGGATTGGATGGGAACGATGGGATCCGATTGGATCCAATGGGAATGATGGAATCTGATGGGAACGATGGGATCTGATGGGAACGATGGGATCCGATGGGAACGATGGGATCCGATGGGAACTATGGGATCCGATGGGATCCATTTGGATCTGATGGGATCTGATGGGATCCAACAGGAACGATGGGATCCAATGGGAACTATGGGATCCAATGGGATCTGATGGGATCTAACAGGAATGATGGGATCCAATGGGAATGATGGGATTGGATGGGAATGATGGGATCTGATGAGATCCAATGGGAATGATGGGATCTGATGGGAACGATGGGATCCAATTGGATCTGATGGGATCTGATGGGATCCAACAGGAACGATGGGATCCAATTGGAATGATGGGATTGGATGGGAATGATGGGATCTGATGGGAACGATGGGATCTGATGAGATCTAATGGGAATGATGGGATCTGATGGGAACAATGGGATCTGACAGGATCTGACAGGATCCAACAGGAACTATGGGATTGGATGGGAACGATGGGATCTGATTGGATCTGATGGGATCCAATGGGAACAATGGGATCCAATGGGAATGATGTGATTGGATGGGAATGATGGGATTTGATGAGATCCAATGGGAATGATGAGATCTGATGGGAACAATGGGATCTGACGGGATCTGACAGGATCCAACGGGAACTATGGGATTGGATGGGAACAATGGGATCTGATTGGATCTGATGGGATCCAATGGGAACAATGGGATCCAACGGGATCTGTCAGGATCCAACGGAAACGATGGGATCCAACAGGAACGATGGGATCCAATGGGAATGATGGGACTGGATGGGAACGATGGGATCCAATTGGATCTGATAGAAACGATGGGATCTGATGAGATCCAATGGAAATGATGGAATCTGATGGAATGATGGGATCTGATGGGATCCAATGGGAACGATGGGATCTGATGGGATCCGATGGGAACAATGGGATCCGATGGGATCCGATGGGAACAATGGATCCGATGGGATCCAACAGGATCTGATGGGAACAATGAGATCCAATGGGATCGGATGGGAACAATAGGATCCGATGGGACCGATAGGATCGGATGGGATTGGATGGGAACAATGGGATCCAATGGGATCCGATGGGATCTGATGGGATCCGATGGGAACTATGGGATATGATGGGATCCAACCGGATCTGATAGGAACGATGGGATCTGATGGGATCCGATGGGAACAATGGGATCCGATGGGATCCGATGGGAACAATGGGATCCGATGGGATCCAACAGGATCTGATGGGAACAATGAGATCCAATGGGATTGGATGGGAACAATAGGATCCGATGGGACTGATAGGATCGGATGGGATTGGATGGGAACAATGGGATCCGATGGGATCTGATGGGATCCGATGGGAACTATGGGATATGATGGGATCCAACAGGATCTGATAGGAACAATGGGATCTGATGGGATCCGATGGGATCCAATGGGAACGATGGGATCCGATTGGATCCGATGGGATCTGATGGGATCTGACAGGAACTATGGGATACAATGGGATCCAACAGGATCTGATGGGAACGATGGGATCCAATGGGATCCGCTGCAGACGCTGCTGCAGGAGGAATCCCTCAGTGCACAGGGACACAATGAGAGGGGATGGGAGGGAGCGCTGCAGGGATGGACTCCAAACCACAGCAGCAGCTCAGCACTGTGACAGCTGCACCTCAGAGCCCCACAGATGTGGGGCAGGTCCCCACTGAGCCCTCTCTTCTCAATGCTGACAGCCCCAGGTCCTCAGATCCCCATAGATGTGGGGCAGATCCCACAGATGTGGGGCAGATCCCCTCTGAGCCCTCTTTTCTCAGTGCTGACTATCCCAGGTCCTCAGATCCCCCACAGATATGGGGAAGATCCCCACAGCTGTGGGGCAGATCCCAAAGATGTGGGGCAGAGCCCCTCCGAGCCCCCTTTTCTCATTGCTGAACACCCCCAGCTCCCCCGGCACCCTCAGGGGTGACCCTCCATGCCCTGTACCATCCCAGCAGACCCCAGTCCGCTCTGTACTGGGAGAACTGGGCACAGCGCTCCAGGCGAGGCCTCCCCAGGGCCGAGCAGAGGGGGACGATCCCCTCCAGTCCCCTCTGACCCCGATCCTTTGGGTGCACCCCACTTCCCCTCGCCCTTCCCAGCCACCACAGCACGGAGCTCACAACCCACCCACCACCCACCGGGACCCCCACGTCCCCACGCACAGAGCTCCTCCAGCACTCATCCCCCCACTAACAACCCCCCCCCCCAACTCTACCCCCTCCCCCCACTGCGGTCGGCCCTATTTCCTAACCCTATTTCTAACGACGTTCCCAACCCTACCCCCAGTCCAACCTGAAGGCGGAGCTGAGCCATGTCCCTCATGAGCCGGTTCCTCCGCGCCTCCTCCGCCGCCTGGGCACAGAAACGGAGCTGCCGCGGTCGGGCTCCGAGGGACGCGGAGCCGCTCGCGGGGACGGCCGCACGCTCACCCACCATGTGGAACTGCGCCTGGGCCTGCTGCACCACGCTGTCCCGCTCCGACTGCGCTATGCTGATGAAGATCCCCAGCTCCGGGTTGAACTGCAGGATGCTGCCCTGCAGCCGCGTCACCAGGTGACCGAAGCTGCGGATGCAGCAGATCCGAACGACCGACTGCAAATGAGAGGAGGGGGGGGGAGACACGGAGAAAACGGTGCTGGGGGGAAACGGGGGAGGGCTCAGCCCACGGTGAGGGGAGAGGTGGGGGCTGGTCGTGGGGTGGGCTCGAGGAGGGACACCGGAGGAGGAGGAGGAGGAGCGGGGTGGGGGGGAAGGGGGTGGTGTGGGGACACACGCTCCAGTTTGGGCCGTGGGATGGGGGCACGTGGGATGTGCCACTGCTGCAGTGCTGCTCGGGACTGTGGGTGATGAGGGGTCAGGGGTTGTGTGGGGGATGGGCGGGCTCTGCTGGGACACCGCTCTGGCACTCAGCACCAGCTCAGGCTCCGATGGGATCGGTTCCACATCGGGGGAAAGCACCCGGACCCGGGATCCACCCCAACCCACCTCCTCCAGTGCTGAGAAGACGGGCCGGTCCTGCTCGAAGTTCAGCCTCCTGTGCACGTTCTTCAGCGGGGGCAGATTGCGCAGGGCCACGTCCTCCGGGAGCAGAAGGTTGGAGCGCAGCTCCGGCAGCTCCGCACTGCTCAGCACCTCCTGCACCTCCCTGCACAGCTCCAGCCCTGCGCACCGGGAGCACAGCACGGCCGTCACAGACCCCCACAACGTGGGGACAAATGGGGGACGGCCCCACGGCGCACGATGTGCGATGGATGCGCAGAGCTGGGGCGTGAGAGCCACGGGAAAGCGTAGGAAAAGAGGAGACCCCACCACCCCCCTGGGCAGCCTGTGCCAGTGCTCCGACACCCCAAACTACAACACGAAGACGTCGGCCAGGTCAACCCATAGGGAACTACATGAAGATGTCAGCCAGGTCAACCCATAGGGAACTATATGAAGATGTCGGCCAGGTCAACCCATAGGGAACCACATGAAGATGTCGGCCAGGTCAACCCATAGGGAACTACATGAAGATGTTGGCCAGGTCAACCCATAGGGAACTGCATGAAGATGTCGGCCAGGTCAACCCATAGGGAACTGCATGAAGATGTCGGCCAGGTCAACCCATAGGGAACTGCATGAAGATGTCGGCCAGGTCAACCCATAGGGAACTGCATGAAGATGTCGGCCAGGTCAACCCATAGGGAACTGCATGAAGATGTCGGCCAGGTCAACCCATAGGGAACTACATGAAGATGTCGGCCAGGTCAACCCATAGGGAACTACATGAAGATGTCGGCCAGGTCAACCCATAGGGAACACCATTCCAGAGGAGGAATACATGAACCACAGAATCCCAGAATCAGGGGTTGGAAGGGACCTCCAGAGATCACTGAGTCCAACCCCCTGCCAAAGCAGTTCCCTACACCAGGTCGCACAGGTAGGCGTCCAGGTGGGTCCTGAATATCTCCAGAGGAGACCCCACCACCCCCCTGGGCAGCCTGTGCCACTGCTCCATCACCCCAAACTACAACACAAAGACATTGGCCAGGTCAACCCATAGGAAACAACAGGAAGATGTTGGCCAGGTCAACCCATAGGAAACACCACAAAGACCCATAAGGAGCAGGATGACATCCCAGTGCTGCTCAGCACCCCGCTCCTGATCCAGGCCAGGATGACATCGGCCTTCTTGGCCCCCCCCCCACGGCTGTAGGGTCCCCTGGGGCTGCTGTGACACTCGGCCCTATTGAAAGCCACCCGGTTCCCCTCTGCCCATGGCTGCGGTCTGTCGGGGTCTTGGCAGATCAGCGCTCCCTGCCCGGACTTGGTGTCATCTGCCAGCTCACTCAGGGTGCCCTCCGTCCCCCCAATGGCATCGGTGGGGTTTGAGCAGAGAAATAAGGCGTGGACAAAGCCCCTCCCCCGCCGTGCTGCCAAGCAGAGGGCAGCAGGATCTCAGACCACGACCGAGCACCGCTCCCCTTCTCCGTACCCGAGTCCTGCAGGTCTGCAGAGGAAGGCAGCAGGTTCAGGAGCACGGACAGTCTGTTCCACAGGCTCTGGGAGCTCTGCGAGGAACAAAAGGCCACAGCAAAGATCACGAGAGCTGCACGCAACGACCGCTCAGGCTCTTTCACGGCCCCCGAAACACTTTCAAGCGGTTTCAGGGTGCTCCCTGAGGCTCAGAGCCTCGCTTCCCCACCTGGGCACACATGATGATGAAGTCCGTGTTGGTCCTCAGCCAGTCCAGGAATACCTTGACGGTGAGCAGCAGCCCCTCGTTGCTGATGATCTCCAGCTTCTCCTGCAGGGACCGCTCGTTCCTGCACGATTTGGTGCTCGAGATGCTCTCCTCGGAGTCAGACACGTCATCTGGAAGAGGAAGGGAGCAGCATTAATCCTCAGCACAAGCCGAAATCGTGCGGCAGGAGAGCAGCACTGGGTTAGGAAGCGTCCCAGAACCGGTGGGGCTGAAGGGACCCCACGCGGCCCCACTCCCCGCAGTGCTGCCAATGGGGCCGCACCGCTCGGCTGCAGACCCCACACCCGCATCTGTCGGACCCCGTGAGGGTCCACTGGGCCCTCTGTGCCGGTCCCTGTGGTGCTGCCCCACGTCAGTGCCACCCACACGGTGCTGATACGGAGGAGCGGAGCCCTGGGGACGCCGCTCGTCACCCATCCCATCTCAGCATGGAGCCATCCAACACCGCGCGCAGGAGACGACCCCACAGTGCTCCTCACCCACGGAGCACCGTGTCCCAGGGGCACCACGAACAAGGGGTATTGTGACCCAGGGGCATCGTGGCCCAGGGGTATTGTGGCCCAGGGGCATCGTGGCCCAGGGGTATTGTGGCCCAGGGGCATCGTGGCCCAGGGGCATCGTGGCCCAGGCCTCGTTCACATCCAGACCGACGACCCACCACCCCATCAGGAGCCACCAGGTTGCTCATGGAGGATCTGTCCTTGTGGAAGCTGTATCCCCACCCGTCCCACGAGTGGGAGCCCCTACACCATGAGTGGGAGCCCCTTTGCTGTGGATGGGAGCCCCTACACCATGAGTGGGAGCCCCTATGCTGTGGGTGAGACCCCCTACACTATGGGTGGGAGCCTCTATGCCATAGGTAGGAGCCCCTACCCCACGAGTGGGAGTCCCTATGCCATATGTGGGAGCCCCCATGCTGTGGGTTAGAGCCCCTACACCATGAGTGGCAATTTGGCCACGGGTGGGAACCTCTACCCCATGAGTGGGAGCCCCTGTGCCATATGTGGGAGCCCCTACCCCACGAGTGGGAGCAGCGAGCTCTCCCCGCAGCCCTCTCTCCTGCAGGCTGAACCAGCCCAGCCCCCTCCACCTTTCCCCACAGCGGAGGGGCTCCAGCCCCGGCCTTCTTTGTGCCCCTCTCCCCATCCTCTGGACCCCCTCCATCAGCTCCACATCCCTGTGCTGGGGGCCCAGACCCACAGATGGGGCCTCACGAGGGCAGAGCAGAAGGACCCCCCCTCCCCCACTGACCACCCCTCTCCTGTTGGGGCACGGGATCCCACCACCACCCCTGTATGGCCAGGACCCCCAGGTCCTCCCCCGCAGCGCTGCTCCCCACGAGCTCTCCTCCCACTCCATACACACAGCGGGGGTTACTCCCACCCTGCACCCCCTTTCACGTCAGGAAGGAGCGGCTCTCAGCGAGCAGACCATGGCACACACACAGCAGTGCCACCCATAGGGGCAGGAAAGGGGACAGCACACACAGCACCGAGCTGTGCCACCCATAGGGGTAAGAAAGTGGGGGGAGCACATGCAGCACTGAGCTGTGCCACCCCATAGGGGCAGGAAAGGGGACAGCACTGAGCTGTGCCACCCCATAGGGGTAAAAAGTGGGGACAGCATTGAGCTGTACCACCCCATAGGGGCAGGAGAGGGGACAGCACTGAGCTGTGCCACCCTATAGGGGCAGGAAAGGGGACAGCACCGAGCTGTGCCACCCCATAGGGGCAGGAAAGTGGGGGACAGCACCGAGCTGTGCCACCCCATAGGGGCAGGAAAGGGGACAGCACCGAGCTGTGCCACCCCATAGGGGCAGGAAAGGGGACAGCACTGAGCTGTGCCATCCCATAGGGGCAGGAAAGGGGACAGCACCGAGCTGTGCCACCCCATAGGGGCAGGAAAGTGGGGGACAGCACCGAGCTGTGCCACCCCATAGGGGCAGGAAAGGGGACAGCACCGAGCTGTGCCACCCCATAGGGGCAGGAAAGGGGACAGCACCAAGCTGTGCCACCCCATAGGGGCAGGAAAGGGGACAGCACACACAGCACCGAGCTGTGCCGCATCCTCACCTTGCTCCGCCAGGCCGGGTCTCTCCGGGCCGCCGTGCTCGCAGGCCTTGCTGTCCGTGCCGCCCTGCGGGGGGGGCAGCTCGCTGCTGGGCTTCAGCAGGATGTTGCTGAAGGTGGGGGCCAAGCGGAAGCAGCGCTTGCTCTGGAAGAGCTGCGTGGACATGGCCTGCAGGTTGCTGGCGATGCTGGCGTCGCTGGCGCTCAGGGACGCGGAGCCGTTGGCGGTCGGATCCGCGCCGTCCGTTTTGGAGCCGCTCCCGTTCCTGCCGTCCCCCGGCCCGCCGCCGTCCACGCCGTTCTTCACGTCCTCCCTGGCCGCGCTTCGGCCTCGCTCGCCGCCCTCCTCATCCTCCATGTCCTCCAGGTCGGAGCGCGACTCCTGGCTGTTCATGTCCGAGTCCGTCTCCACGTCGAACGCGGCCTCCGCTTCCTCGTCGCTCTTCTCCGAGCCGCTGTCGGAGCCGTCGCTGCCTCTGGTGGAGCCGTGGCTGGAGTCGGACTCGAAGCCCTCGCTCAGGTCGCTCTCGTCCGTTTTCTGTGGGTACCGCCGGCGCCGCAGGCACGAGAGCCGCGAGTATTTCCTGCTCTTCTTGCTCTCGTGCTTCCGCTCCTCCTCGTCCCCCCCGGGGCGGTGGTTGGCCAGCTCGGCCTCTGCTTCCTTCTCCGTGGGGTGGAGGGGCTCCGGATCATCTGTGGGCATCCAAAGCAGCGCTCAGATCACGGCCGCTCCACCTGAGATCCTTCCCAGGGAGGGGAAGGGTCCTCCGGGACGGGGGAACAATGACGGAAGGATTCGACCCCTAAAGGAGCTCGGGATGTTGGGCTGTGCTGCCGTCGTAGGGCAGAAGTGCTGAATGAGCTCAGAGGGCGTCCACCTCCATCCCCGCGTTCCCTTAAAGCCGTCGCCCCCAGCACGGGGCAGGAGCACAAGGGGGGCACGGGATCCCCCCGGACACCGTGCCAGCAGCCGAGCTCAGCACAGCAGGACCACGGCCCCCAGCAGCCACGGGGGGGAGTGCATCGCTGCTGTGCCGCCCCATAGGGGTAAAAAGTGGGGGGAGCACCGAGCTGTGCCACCCCATAGGGGCAGGAAAGGGGACAGCACCGAGCTGTGCCATCCCATAGGGGCAGGAAAGGGGGCAGCACCGAGCTGTGCCACCCCATAGGGGCAGGAAAGTGGGGACAGCACCGAGCTGTGCCACCCCATAGGGGCAGGAATGTGGGGACAGCACCGAGCTGTGCCACCCCATAGGGGCAGGAAAGGGGGCAGCACGTGCAGCACCGACCTGTGCCGTCGCTCCTGAAGGCCGGAACGGGGCTCTCCCCTTCCTCCAGCTCCGCCTGCAGCCGAATGTTGACGTGATTGATCAGGTGAGAGAAGAGGGCCAGCGTGAAGGCGATGGCCGCGCTGTACTGCTTGGATCCTGCAAGGACACGGTCACTGAGAACCACCACCAGGAGGACGGGCTCACGGAGTGGGAATTAACGGGGTCAGGGAGCACGGCATCGTTTATCATATCCCACACTGAGGGTGAAAGGTTTGGGGCATCAGGAGCGGCACCGTGTGCTAAGGAGGCCCCGCTGTGCCACGACCGACCAGAGGGTGGGGAGATATCCCCTGCTGGATGTGGGGTCGTGTCGTACTGCGGGGAGGACTGAGGGAAAAGGAGAACATCACCTGCACGCTTGAGGCTGTGAACGCTCATGAAGCAGATGATCACCATGCGGAAGATGAGGAGGTCGGGGAGGAAGGAGTAGCCGCTCTCGTACTCCTCTTCGTCCTCGCTAGCCGAGCTCAGGTTAGGAGGGGAAGGCAGGTAGAACAAGCACAGGTTGAAATCCTCCAGCACGGACTGGCACAGCGATGTCAGCTCTGAATCCGGGGAGCTTCGTGGGGGGACCGAAGAGACATTGCTGTGTGAGAGCTGAGCTCCTGCAGCGCCGGCGCGGTGCTGACCCACAGCTGCCGTGGGTCCCACCTCGGTGGGGCTCACACTGAAGGCAGCAGCGGGTGCTGGGGGCAAGCGAGATGAACCAGGAGGCTTTCCCCTCCGAAGCTGCAGAGAAATGGAAAGCAGAGCCCCTCCACGCACGGATTGGGGTCACCAAAGGAGATGTGGGGGGGGTGGGGGGGGAGGGGCGGTGCTGGGGGTCCACCCATGTGCATCTCGGGGCCAACAAACTCAGCACCCCGTGGGATGGCCCCTCCCCTTTGCCCCGACCCACTCAGGTCCCGCTGCCATCAGTGGGAGGTCCCCAAATGCGATGCACACCACCTCAAACCACACCTGCAGCCCAAAGCTCCGCGGGAGGACAGCACTGGGGGCTCCACCAGGCAGGAGGGGAACCCCCCCCCCCCCCCCCAGCAGGGTCAGGAGCCAAAATAAGGCCTCAATAAACCCTCAGCACTGCGTGAAGGGAACGCTCCCGAATTACAGCCGCATGGATGTGCAGGATCCTCACCTGCTGCGGGGCTGCAGGAGGCTCTGCAGGTACATGAAGCTCACCAGCAGCCGCTTGATGTCCTTGCAGCTGAAAAAAATAACGGAGAAGAAAACGCTGTAATGCAGATCGGCATCACGGAGACGGAAAGGAGCGAAACCGCGCCCGGAGGAGAGCGTGGGGAGAGAGAAATCACACACATCCACACACACAGAGCTGAGCGAGATCTCCCTGCTCCCTTCCAGGGCACGTCGGGCTCTGCTCAGCGCCGACACTGACAGGTGAGGGGAAGGGGCCCTAAGCTGCGCCGGGGTGAAGTTTGGGGTGGGCACCAGGGGATGTTCGGCACCGGGATGGGCTCTGCGGGGCCGTGGGGCAGTCACTGTCCCTGGAGGTGTTTCAGACCCACTGAGACGCGCTGCTCAGGGCCGTGGGGCAGCGGAGGGCCCTTAAGGAAGGTCAGTGTGGTGGGGCCATGGTTGGACACGACCTCAGAGGTCCTCCCCAATCTGCAACTTCTGCTTTTGGGCCACAGGAACCCCCCTGGAGGTGCTCCCCAACACCTAGGTTCATAGGTCCATAGGTTCATGAGGTTGGAAAGGAGCTCCAAGATCACCCAGTCCAACATCCTCCTGTCACCATCCCTACCCAACTGCTCAATCCAATCCCTCAGCACCTCATCCAAACGCTCCTTGAGCAGCGCTAGGGATGGTGCCCCCACCCCCTCCCCAGGCAGGCCATCCCAGGGCCTGACCACTCCTTCAGAGACAAAATTCCTCCTCAGATCTCATCTCAATCTTCCCCGGCGCAACTTGTGGCCATCCCCTCTCGTCCTGTCGTTATTTATCAGGGAGAAGAGGCCCACCCCCTCCTCACCACAACCCCCCTTCAGGAAGTGGCAGAGTGCAGTAAGGTCTCCTCTGAGCCTCCTCTTCTCCACCCCAACCCATCCCAGCTCCCTCAGCCGCTCCTCATGGTGCTCCAGACCCCTCCCCAGTTTTGCTGCCCTTCTCTGAACACGCTCCAGGGCCTCCATGTCCTTCTGGCAGTGAGGGGCCCAAAACTGAACGCAGCACTGGAGAGCTGAGTGCAGGGGATGCTCACCTCCCTGCTCCTGCTGGCTGCACTGTTTCTAATCCAGGCCAGGATGCCGTTGGCCTTCTTGGCCACCTGGGCACACTGCTCACGTTGAGCCGAGCATCACCCAACACCCCCAGGTCCTTTTCCTCTCTCCATCCTTCAAGCCGTTCTGCCCCTATAGCACTGCATGGGGTTATTGTGGCCACAGTGCAGCACCCGGCACTTGGCCTTACTGAACCTCACCCCATTGAGCTCAGCCCAGCTGTTCAGCCTATCCAGGTCCCTCTGCAGGGCCTCCCTGCCCTCAGGCAGTTTGACACATCCTCCCAACTCGGTGTCCTCTGCAAACTGACTGAGGGTACACTCAATTCCCTCATCTAGGTCATCAATGGGCCCCAAAACTGACCCCTGGGGGACATCACTCGTAACAGGACGCCAGCTGGACCCAACTCCATTCACCACCACCCCCCTCTGGGCACGGCCCTCCAGGTCTGCACCCAGAGAAGGGTGAAGCTGTCGAGGGGGCTCCCGACCCCACAGAAATCCAAAGCAGGGGACCGCTGAGCACAGGGACGGGGGGGGAGCACGGCCCGCCCCGCAGCGCTGCCCGCGTACCGCTTCTTGCTGGGGGACAGCTTCCTGCTCTCGCCCTTCTTCAGCTGCTGGTACATCTTGGCCGCTTTGTCGTAGAGCCGCTTCAGGTTCCCCGAGGCGCCTTCGAAGGACACTTCGGACTGGATGCTGCCGAGGGGGACAGAGCGAGACGGGGCTGACCCCGCTGCACAGCCGCGTGTTCTCACACCTCTGCGTCGCTCACGAGCGGTGTGAGCAGCGAAGCACGAGGGCACACGCGCAGCGCTCCCGCTGGAAAGCCAGGCTTTGTAAGAGCAGCTGATGTCATCCGCAATCCCATGGCTCTGGGATCTATAGGGTCCCTTCCATCCCCATTGTGCCATGATCCCATAGTTCCTGATCTATAGGGTCTCTTCTGTCCCCACTGTGCCCTGACCCCGTGGTTCTGGGATCTATAGGGTCTCTTCTGTCCCCACTGTGCCCTGACCCCATGGTTCTGGGATCTATAGGGTCTCTTCTGTCCCCACTGTGCCCTGACCCCATGGTTCTGGGATCTATAGGGTCCCTTCCGGCCCCACTGTGCCATGACCTCATGGTTCTGGGATCTATAGGGTCCATTCCGGCCCCATTGTGCCATGATCCCATAGTTCCTTATCTGTAGGGCGTCATCCAACCCCACTGTGCCCTGACCCCATGGTTCTGGGATCTATAGGGTGTCATCCAACCCCACTGTGCCCTGACCCCATGGTTCTGGGATCTATAGGGTGTCATCCAACCCCACTGTGCCATGACCCCATGGTTCTGGGATCTATAGGGTCCCTTCCGTCCCCATTGTGCCATGATCCCATAGTTCCTGATCTATAGGGTCTCTTCTGTCCCCACTGTGCCCTGACCCCATGGTTCTGGGATCTATAGGGTCTCTTCTGTCCCCACTGTGCCCTGACCCCGTGGTTCTGGGATCTATAGGGTCCCTTCCAGCCCCACTGTGCCATGACCCCATGGCTCTGGGATCTATAGGGTCCATTCCGGCCCCACTATGCCATGATCCCATAGTTCCTTATCTATAGGGCGTCATCCAACCCCACTGTGCCCTGACCCCATGGTTCTGGGATCTATAGGGTGTCATCCAACCCCACTGTGCCCTGACCCCATGGCTCTGGGATCTGTAGGGTCCCTTCTGACCCAAAGCACGCTGTGATTTGGTGGTAACTCCATCTCTGGGTTTCAGTCTTTCATGGGAGGATGCTGCACAGAGCAGAACGGGGGCTGCCCCGTGCCAGTGGGCTGGGAGGGAATGGGTCAAACTGCCCCACTGCTGTGGGCAGCCCTGAGGAGTAGGACCTGGGGGTCCTGGAAGATGAGGAGCTGCACGTGAGCAGCAGCACTGGCACAGAAGGCCGACGATGCCCTGGGCTGCATTAACAGTGGGGTGGCAGTGGGGACAGGGAGGGGACCGTCCTCCTGCAGCTCCACAGAGGTGTACAGCTCTTGGGATGGGTCCAGAGGAGGGGCACGAGGGTGGGCAGAGGGATGGAGCACCTCTCCCAGCAGGGAAGGTGGAGGGAACTGGGCTCGTTCAGCTCGGAGGAGAGAAGGCTGCGGGGAGAGCTCACCGTGGCCTTCCAGGACCTGAAGGGAGAGCATCAACAGCAGAGGGAACGGCTGCTGACGTGGGTTTGGAGGGATGGGACAAGGGGGGCGGCTCCAAGCTCAGGCAGGGGAGATTTAGGACGGATATCGGGAGGAGGTTTCCCACTCAGCGGGCGCTGACGCGCTGGAACAGGTTGCCCTGAGAGGCTGTGGGTGCCCCATCCCCGGAGGGGCTCGAGGCCAGGCTGGACGTGGCTGTGGGCAGCGCTGGGCACGGCACAGGGGCTGAAAGTCCACCCCCTTCGAGGCCCTTTCCACCCCAGAACATTCTACGCTCCCATGATTTTAGACACCTTTCAGATTTGTGCCCCCAGGCCTCAGAGACACTCACCAGCGTAAGTAGCAGTACGTGGCCTCCACGTTGTAGTACTTGCTCCCAGCCAGCGTCCCCAGCTGGTTGAAGGGCATGCCTGCCACGAAAGAGAGAGAAACCAGAACCCATGGTGGGTGCACGGAGGAAAGCTGGAGGCACTGAGGACCCTCGAGCTCTAACTGAGGTGTGGACTTAGAGCCCAGACATATCTTAGTTGGAGCTGTCAGTCAAGCCTGGGCTCTCCAAAAGCCAAGCCTGGGCTCCAAAAGCCAAGCCTGGGCTCTCCAAAAGCCAAGCCTGGGCTCTCCAAAAGCCAAGCCGGGGCTCTCCAAAAGCCAAGCCTGGGCTCTCCAAAAGCCAAGCCTGGGCTCTCCAAAAGCCAAGCCTGGGCTCTCTCAGTCTGATCCCTAAGATGGGAACAACTCCATCCTTTCCCTTCGTGGACTTTTACCCTCCCACACCTCCCTGCCAGGCCAGCGTGGTCAGTGTGAGGTGAAGGGCAGAGCTGGCAGCTCACTCACCGATGTGCGGTGCCACAGAAAGCGCCTGGTAGTAGAAGCGCTCGGCGAGCAGCTCCGTGTCCACGCCGGCCAGCTCGTTCTGGTAGCGTGCTGCAAGCAGAGCACACGGGTCAGAGCTCCTCCTGCCCTTCCAGCAGCAGCACTGCTCCCGGCACACTGATGGACACTGAATGAGCCAGCATGGCACCCAGGAGGCCAAGAAGGCCGACGTCACCCGGCCTGGGTCGGGAGCGGGGTGCTGAGCAGCACTTGGATGTCATCCTGCCCTGTACTCAGCACTGCTGAGGCCCCACCTCGAGTGCTGTGCTCAGCGTTGGGCACCTCCAGGCAGAAAGGACACAGAGGGGCTGGAGCAGCTCAAGGGCAGCGAGGCAGCAAAGGGCTTGGGGAGCATGTCCTACGAGGAGAGACTGAAGGAAATGGGGCTGCTTGACTTCTTCACGGTGAGGGTGACGGAGCACTGGCATAGGCTGCCCAGGGGGGTGGTGGGGTCTCCATCTCTGGCGATATTCAGGACCCACCTGGACGCCGACCTGTGTGACCTGGTGTAGGGAACTGCTTTGGCAGGGGGTTGGACTCGCTGATCTCTGGAGGTCCCTTCCAACCCCTACGGTTCTGGGATTGTGTGGTTCATTATTTTCTTCCTCCTCTGGAATGAGTTCCCTATGGGTTGACCTGGCCGACATCTTTATGTAGTTCCCTATGGGTTGACCTGGCCGATATCTTTATGTAGTTCCCTATGGGTTGACCTGGCCGACATCTTTATGTAGTTCCCTATGGGTTGACCTGGCCGACATCTTCATGTAGTTCCCTATGGGTTGACCTGGCCGACATCTTTATGTAGTTCCCTATGGGTTGACCTGGCCGACATCTTCATGTAGTTCCCTATGGGTTGACCTGGCCGACATCTTCATGTAGTTCCCTATGGGTTGACCTGGCCGACATCTTCATGTAGTTCCCTATGGGTTGACCTGGCCGACATCTTCATGTAGTTTCCTATGGGTTGACCTGGCCGACATCTTCATGTTGGGGTTGAGGGTGACGGAGCACTGGCACAGGCTGCCCAAGGGGGTGGTGGGGTCTCCTCGAGATATTCAGGACCCACCTGGACGCCTACCTGTGCGACCTGGTGTAGGGAACTGCTTTGGCAGGGGGTTGGACTTGATGATCTCTGGAGGTCTCTTCCAACCCCTACGGTTCTGGGATTCTGTGGTTCATTATTTTCTTCCTCCTCTGGAATGACATGGCGTTTCCTATGTGTTGACCTGGCCAATGTGTGTTCCCATTCCATGGTCGCAATGGGTTGACCTGGCCGACATCTTCATGTAGGTTCCTATGGGTTGACCTGGCCAACATCTTCATGTAGTTCCCTATGGGTTGACCTGGCCGACATCTTTATGTAGTTCCCTATGGGTTGACCTGGCCCACATCTTCATGTAGTTCCCTATGGGTTGACCTGGCCCACATCTTCATGCAGTTCCCTATGGGTTGACCTGGCCAACATCTTCATGTAGTTCCCTATGGGTTGACCTGGCCGACATCTTCATGTAGTTCCCTATGGGTTGACCTGGCCAACATCTTCATGTAGTTCCCTATGGGTTGACCTGGCCGACATCTTCATGTAGTTCCCTATGGGTTGACCTGGCCGACATCTTCATGTAGTTCCCTATGGGTTGACCTGGCCAACATCTTCATGTAGTTCCCTATGGGTTGACCTGGCCAACGTCTTCGTGTTGGGGTTGAGGGTGACGGAGCAGTGGCACAGGCTGCCCAGGGGGGTGGTGGGGTCTCCTTCTCTGGAGATATTCAGGACCCGCCTGGACGCCTACCTGTGCGACCTGGTGTAGGGAACTGCTTTGGCAGGGGGTTGGACTCGCTGATCTCTGGAGGTCCCTTCCGACCCCTATGGTTCTGGCATTCTATGATTGGTGTGGGGAAGAGGAGCTGAGGGGAGACCTCACTGCTCTCTTCCAACATCTGAAAGGTGCTCACAGAGAGCGGGGTTGGGCTCTGCTCACTGCTCACAGTGACATGGGGACGTTGCCTCGGGGGGGGGGTGAGGTTGGGTGCAGAAGACCTCGCAGACAAAGGGCTGCAGAGCAGCGCAGTGGGATCCCCAGGAGGCGGTGCAGCACCGTCCCGGGATGTGCTGCAGAGCCATCGGGGTGCGCTGCTGGGGGCCGTGCTTTGGCGGTGGCTGTTGGAGGTGGGGCTCTGTGCTTTGGCTTTGGTCACACTTGATGATCTCGAAGGTCTTCTCCAACCTGAGCCGTGCTGTGCTTGTATGAAATCAGCACAGCACCGAGCGCGTTTACACCACTCCCTGGAGCACAGTCAGGAGGGGACGTCCCTCTGAACCCCACTGGAAGGGTTTCCTGCACATGTTGTTCCTGCCTTCGCACCCCGACACACTCACACCCCTCCAGAGGCCGCGGGAGGGGCGGCTGTGCCATCCCACGAGTGCCACACAGCCCCACAAAACCCACAGCTCTACGGTGGCCCAACACAAAACATCCCTGAGTCCGAAGCCATCGTGCCTCACACACCGTCCAAGCAGCGCTAAAGGGAAACAAAGGTTTCCAGAGCTCCGTGTCTGCCTGGAGGCACCACAGCTGTTTGCTGACAGCCAAATGGGGGCACAAACCCAACGCTTCTGCCACGTGCAGCTCAGCTGTGCCTTCTGAAACGTGAGGGACCCGTGCGCACCGGGGCAGGGCCAGCACTGCATCCATCCCTAACAACATCGGGGTCCCCTCGGCCGTCGGTGCTGCCCTTACCCAGATCTCCGAGGTAAACCAGGCACCGGTGGCACGCCATCTGCGCCCACTCCATCTCCTTCTCCGACGCAGACACGGGTTTCTTGCAGCCTGCACGTGGGAGAAACGTGAAGTCACGCTCAGCACCGGGTAAAGGGTGCTGCAAGGGGACACAGGCAGCCCGAGGCACACGACATGGAGCAAAGGCCTCCTGAGATACCCAATGTGCCACTGTGGGATCAAAGATAGGAGCTGAGACACCCAAAAATGTGTCACTGTGACCAAAGATCTCCTGAGATACCCAATGTGCCATTGTGGGATCAAAGATAGGAGCTGAGATACCCAAAAATGTGTCACTGTGACCAAAGACAGGAGCTGAGATACCCAACGATGTGCCACTGTGACCAAAGATCTCCTGAGATATCCAATGTGCCATTGTGGGATCAAAGATAGGAACTGATACCCAAAAATGTGCCACTGTGATCAAAGATAGGAGCTGATACTCGACAATGTGCCACTGTGACCAAAGATAGGAGCTGAGATACCCAACGATGTGCCACTGTGATCAAAGATCTCCTGAGATACCCAATGTGCCATTGTGGGATCAAAGATAGGAGCTGAGATATCCAGTGTGCCACCATGATCAAAGATAGGAGCTGAGATACCCAACGACGTGCCACTGTGACCAAAGATCTCCCACTCAGACCACGCTGAGATGAGAGGACAGCAGCCAGCTCCTTCCTAAGAGCCACTGGAGGTGTTAACGAAGCACTGAGCACGTGCTAATTAGGCCTGCACCCAGCTCAGGGCCCACAGCACCACAGGGACACCAGGCTGCCAGAAGAGGGCCATGGAAGGGAAGGCTCTGGGGGGACCTTACAGCCCTGCCAGGACCTGGAGGGGGCGGACAGGAAAGCTGGGAAGGGACTTCTGACACAGACAGGTAGCAACAGGACAGGGGGAAACGGTTTTAAACTGGAAGTGGGGAGATTTACAGCGGGTATCAGAGAGAAGAGCCATAGGAAAAGTGGCAATGGTTTCAAGCTCAGGCAGGGGAGATTTAGGACGGATATCGGGAGGAGGTTTCCCACTCAGCGGGCGCTGACGCGCTGGAACAGGTTGCCCTGAGAGGCTGTGGGTGCCCCATCCCCAGAGGGGCTCGAGGCCAGGCTGGATGTGGCTGTGGGCAGCGCTGGGCACGGCACAGGGGCTGAAAGTCCACCCCTTCGAGGCCCTTTCCACCCCTTTTCTGTGCCTCTATGAGAAATTTGAGAGCGGGGAGATGATGGGAGAGGTGGCCCCCTCCCCTGGAAGGGCTCAGCGTTGGTGGGACAGTGCTGCAAGCAACCCGGCCCGGTGGGCTCCATCCCTGCCTACAGCAGCGGGTCAGAACCGGACCGTCCCAAAACCCCACCCACCCAAACCACACCACGACCACGACGCTCCCAGCACCCACCCATGAGTGGGTCCGTCACGTGCGTCCAGTCGATGCAGCACTGCAGCTCCAGCTGGTAGTGGGACTGGATGTAGAGCAGCAGGTGCTGGTAGAAGCCGATGCCGGCCACCAGGTGGGTGCGGTACGCGCACTCCAGAGCGCTGCGGCTGTGGATGTGCTGCAGGAGAGAGAAGGGAGGAGGTGTTCATGAGCTCAGCTGCAAACACGAGGCCGTGGGAACTGCTGAACCACGGCCTCAACCTCAAGGACCTGGACCAGCTCTCCTGGGGCGAGCACTGAGTCAGCCGTGGGAGCTCAGCTGAGGGCAACGCACCTGCGTGACCACGAGGGGTGGAGGCTGAACCCGCCTCTCCCACACCCCACTAAGGGCTGAGCACCCCTGGGGAAGGGTCTCTTGTTGGAGACCCCTCCCCTGTGCGGTTACTGGTGAGCCTCTCTTTATTCATTTACTCGTTGCGTTTACCACCCGAGCAAAATACACCACCCTCCCCCCATTATTTTCTGTGAATACCGTTCTTTTGGGTTATTCACCCTGAAATGAGTGATGCTCAGCACGATGCCCAGCTCCGCTGGGAGCCCCCCCAGTGCCCCCCCGTGCTCAGCAGAGCTTCATCTGCCTGAATTCCTGAGAAGGAGATACGTCTGCAGCTGCAAAGAGGAGGAACTGAGACACCTCTGCTTTTCAGAGCACACCTTAAAGGCATTCCCACTGCAGCACAGCTCGCTGCCTCACACAGCACGGTGGGGACAGGGAGTTTTCACGCCAGCAGAAGAAATCAGCTCTGGCAAAGCCACCACGGAGCGATGCTGGCACTCATTTCACCCAGGAAATGTATCTCGGGGATTTGGGAAGGCAGAAAATGCGTTGGGGTGGGATGGGCTCTGCAGTGAAAACGCTCCGGAGCCACAAGGATGGTGATGGCAGCAGAGAAACTCCTCTACAACGAGAGGCTGAGGGAGCTGGGGCTGCTCAGGTGGAGAGGAGACTGAAAAGGGCAGAAATGTGGGGGCTGTGAGGATGGGGGGCTGAGCTGGGGGGCTGTGGGAGGGGAACGTGGCTCTGGGATCTATGGGACTGGAGGGACAGCAGGAATAAATGTAGCTCTGGGGTCTACGATGGGCTGGGAGATGTGGGGCTGGGCTATGGGGTTTCAGGGAGGGAATGTGGGTCTGGGAGATCAATACGAGATCGGAAGGACAGGGAAGTGTTGGAGAGAGCCCAGCGCAGAGGGTGAAAGCCACGGAGCATCCTCCTGGCGAGGAAAGGCTGAGGGAGGTGGGGCTCTTCAGGTGGGGGAGGCTGAGGAGTGACCCCAAGGGTGTGAAGGGTGAGTGCGAGGGGGATGGGGCCAGGGACAGGACACGGGGCAGTGGGTGCACGCCTGAGTGGGGGAGGCTCACATCAGGAGGAGAGAACTTGATGGAGAGGTGGCAGAGCAGCCCGGCCGGGGTGGGGGGTGGGCTCTCCCTCTCTGCAGTCATTCCTGCCCTACAGGGGTTGGTCTGGCTGAGCTCTGCAGACCCTTCCGACCCGTGAAGCTGTGAGGTTGTGTGCACACTCAGGTGTCGGCTCCACAGCTCACACCCAGCAGCGCTCGGTGCTCGGACGACGACACCTCCGAGCAAAGGAACCCCCGAACTCAGCGTGACCCCGACAGCGGGCTACCTGCCTTCTTATTCGTCTTGATGAGCTGGATGACCTCATAGTACACCTTCCTCCAGAGCAGCTCTTCCGCTTTCCTGCCGTAGTCCACGGGATGCAGGAACATCAGCTTCACGCAGAGCTCGCGCAGCCTGGCACGGACAGCAAAGGGCGCTCATCAGCCACGGCCGCACCGACGCAGCCCCGCACGCTCTGCCCGGCCTTACTTGTTCCTCAGGCTGATGTTCTCGGGCTTGAACACCTCCTGGTACGCCGCCTTATTGCCGAGGATGAGGTCCAAGCGGTGCGTGCACGGCCTCCACCACAGCTCTGCAATGCCCCCCCCCCCACACACAGCAACGTTACATCCCCAGCTCTGGGATCCCTGCGCAGGGCTGCAGCTCCCCAAGCCCACCCAACACCTTTCCCCCCGCCTCCCCCAAACCCCACCGCTCCTCCCCCCCACCTCCCCCAAACCCCACCGCTCCTCCCCCCCCACCTCCCCCAAACCCCACCGCTCCCTTCCCCCCACATCTCCTCTAAACCCCATTGCTCCTTCCCCCACCTCCTTCAAATCCCACTGCTTCCTTCCCCCAAGCCCTCCCATCTTCCCCTACATCTCTAAATCCCATTTAGATGCTCCCTCACCCCAAACTCTCCCACCCTCCCCCACACCTCCCCTATATCCCATTGCTCCTTCCCCCCCACATCCCCCCTAAACCCCATTGCTCCCTAAACCCCACTGCTTCCTTCCCCCTCAACCCTCCCACCCCACACCTCCCCTAAATCCCATTGCTCCCTCACCCCAAACCCTCCCACCTTTCACCATCTCCCCTAAACCCCACTCCCTTCACCCCTACCTCCCCTAAGCCCCCCTCCTCCCCACTAACCCACCCCCCCAAACCGCTCTGCCCCTTCCCCCCCCACACATCCCCCCTAAACCCCACCGCCCCCTCCCCCCCTCACCGGTACAGCCGTTTGGTGTGCAGCACTTTGGCCTCGGGCTCCCCGCTCTCGCTGCCAGCCCCGCCGCCCTGGCTCATGGTTCCCGGTTGGTTCGGGACCCGGCGCGGCCCTCAGCATAGCCCGTCCCGGTCCCCGTCCGCCGCCCTCCGCCGCCCCCGGCCCCGCTCGGCTGCCATGGCTGCCCCCGGCCCCGCGGAGCTCTCGCGAGATTAGGGCGAGGGCCGGGCAAACACGGCTCCCGCGGCGTCGCCTCGCGAGAACTCCGCTCGCTCCGCGCCATCACTTAGTGCTGGCAACATGGCGGACGCATCCGGGAGCCATCTCGCGAGACTTCCCCGCGCGCGGTCGCCGTGCCAATACTTAGTGATGGCAAAGATGGCGGACGCGCCGGCTTCATTACGCCAGCGGCGTGGCCGCGCCCCGCGGGTGGGCGACCCGTGGTCGCCCCACGGAGACCGCGAACGCCCCTTCCCCCTCCAGGAGCTGCGACGCGGCCGCCCGAATCCTCGCAGCCCCTCGGGCCGTCCGCTGGGGTCTCTCCCTTCCCACACTCCACGAGGGACGGCCCCGCGGTGCACCACCCCCCTCCCGTGAGCTCTGCCCCGCGTGGGGTGACGCGCTGCTCCCGCCCCGGCCCGGCCCCACCTGTCCGACAGGTTTGAAGTTCAGATGGCAGCGCCGCGCGCACGGCGGCCGCGGCGCCTCCGCCCTCAGCTCCGCTCCGTGTAAGTGTCCCACTCGTGTCCCCGTCCCACTCGTGTGTGTGTGTCCCCACCCGTGTCCCCGTGTGATCGTGGCCCCGCACCGCCCGGTGCCCGCAGTGTGCCGTGTCCCGACCGCTTCCTTATTGGGGGAGGGGAGCGGGGGGGGGGGAACGCTACGAGGGGGGATTTCATTGTGGGGTGCGCCGAGAGATGGGGACCCCGAGCGCAGCGCGGGGGATTTCGGCCTCGGGTTCTTCCTCCTCCTCCTCCTCCTCCTCGGCTCCTCCTCCCCGGGTCACCCTTGGCCACCCAAAGCCGCCAACCTCACCCTGAACTCCGGCAGAACTTCGGCTTCCCGCTGCGGCTCTCCCCACGCGTCCATCCCTTCCCACCCCTCCCCACGCGTCCATCCCTTCCCACCCCTCCCCACGCGGCCCTGTGCTTCCCCCCATGCCCACCCCAACCCATGTGGCCATCAGCTCTTCCCCCATATCCGTCCCCCATATCCATCCCTCCCCACGTGGCCCTGTCAGCTCCCCCCCCATATCCACCCCCTCCCCCCCATATCCACCCCCTCCCCCCCATATCCACCCCCTCCCCCCCATATCCACCCCCTCCCCCCCATATCCACCCCCTCCCCCCCATATCCACCCCCTCCCCCCATATCCATCCCCTCCCCCCATATGCACCCCCCTCCTTCTCCTCCAATATCCACCCTTCTCCCCCCCCATATCCACCCCCCCCCATATCCATCCCTCCCCCCACGCCCCACGTTCCCACCCCCACGGATATCTCAGCTGCTGTGTGGGATGGAGCCGCGTGGTCCACCCTCAGTCAGACACCCCGGGGCATTTCGGCCGGGGGTGGGGGGCACTTTGTAGGCTGCCCCCGTTTGTCAGCGTGACGGATGGGGACTCTCATTGGGGTCACACACGCCCGACCCCACACCCCTCATTGTGTCCCCTCTTTGCCAGCCCCCCTTCTTCTCACGCAGGGTGAATCCAGCGGGGATGGCGCATAGTCCCCCCCCCGCCACCCCAAAACACGGCAGAGCCGCTCACCACCCCAGCAGCCCCGTGCCCACCGCCCCATGGCGGCTGCAGACCCCACCCCGGAGGAGGTGGCTCTGCTGGAGCTGGGAAGGGGCCCCCCCGGATCCTCCGGCCCCAAATGAGCGCCACGGGGATCCCGATGCCACTCTGCTGTGGGATCAGCGGCAGCACCGCGCCCGGGGACGGCCGGATCCCGCGGACACCACACAGCGCTCGAGCCCCGAGGGGGGGCACGACGACCCCGATGAGGGGACCCCCTCCCACCCCACGGCCGAGGCTGACACTGGGGAGGAAGATCCCGGGCTGCCCGTGATGGCGGCCCACGTCTTCGTGCCCATTGATCCGCTCTGCATCGAGCGGACGCCGGAGAGACGAAGAAGCATCCGCCCATCCCACAGCCCTGGGAGGAGGAGGAGGAGGAGGGCAGGGGGGGCCGCGCTCCCCCCAGGGACAGGACCCACCGCGTCCCCCCGACGAAGGCCTTCCTCCCCGCCGGCCCCTCGTGCTGCCGGGACCCGCTGGGCTTCGAGGGCCGAGCGGCCAAGCCGGGATCCGCGGCCTCGCGCTGCTCGTGCACCGGGGCCGTCCTCAAAGCCGTGTCGTCGCTGGTGGGGGCCGTGCTCCTCTGCCCCTGCCTCCTCTACGGCGCCTACATCTTCCTGCCCTTCGACGCCCCGCTGCTGCCCACCGTCAGCGCGCGGCTGCTGTACACGCTGCGCTGCTCCGCCTTCGCCACCGTCCCCATCGTCTGGGTGAGCGGCGGGGACGGGGGCACCCGGGCGCAGTGCAGCCGCCCCCCTCCCGCCCTGCTGCATCACCCCTCTCTCTTCCAACCCCCCCCTCCGCCCCCCCCCCAGGGATGATCGTCAGCGGTATCTCGCGCCTCTGCTCCGCGGCGCTGGAGCCCTTTGGGGGTCTGCAGCGGGAGGTGGAGATCCATCGGACCTTCGTCTCCCAGTCCGTCCACCTCTTCATCCTCTACTTCTTCAACCTGGCCGTGCTGGCCACGTACCTCCAGCAGGAGGTCCTCAAGCTCATCCCCCTCCTCACCGGGCTCTTCGCCATCTCCCGGTAAGCACTTCCCCCCTCTCCCAGCTCGGCCCTGTGCTCCTCCATCCCCCACCGGGGAACCCCTCCATCCTCAGCCCATCCCACTCCCACTGAGCCCAGCGCCCCGAGCGGGGCCGAGCCCTCACCCCCCTCACCCCGACCCCCCCCAGGTTGACCTACTGGCTGTGCTACGCCGTCGGGCGCTCGTTCCGCGCCTTCGGCTTCGCCATGAGCTTCGTGCCGCTGCTGGCCATGCTGCTCTGGAACCTGTACAGCATGTTCGTCCTGCAGCCCGAGCAGCTCCTGGCCGTGGCGACGCCGGAGCCCGACACCGGAGCCCGGCAGAGCAGGGCCAGGCTGCGCTTCTGGGGCTGAGCACGGGGGGGGGGGTGTGGGGCAGAGCCCAGGGCCCCACTTCGTGTGGGGGTGTCACGGGGAGCACAAGGACACGTTGCTTTGGGATGGGGGCGGCAGTGATGGGCAGACCCCTCCCGGGGACAATAAAGCCCTCCACGAGCGGCTCCGTGGCTGTTTTTTGGGGGGGGTAGGGGTGTTACCCCCACACTGAGCGCCCCATGGCTGTTTTGGGGGGGGGGGAGGGGTGTTACCCCCACACTGAGCGCCCCATGGCTGTTTTCGGGGGGGGAGGGGTGTTACCCCCACACTGAGCGCCCCATGGCTGTTTTCTGGGGAGGGGAGGGGTGTTACCCCCACACTGAGTGCCCCATGGCTGTTTTCTGGGGAGGGGAGGGGTGTTACCCCCACACTGAGTGCCCCATGGCTGTTTTCTGGGGAGGGGAGGGGTGTTACCCCCACACTGAGTGCCCCATGGCTGTTTTTTTTGGGGGGGGGTGCGGGGTGTTACTCCCCCCCAGCCCTTGGTGGCGGTGCACCCGACATCACCCAGTCTTCTTCCTCCACCTGTTCCTGCTGGCAGAGGTTCGGGCCCCACAGACAAACCGGTCTGCCCCACAAACCGGCCTGCCCCACAGACAAACCGGTCTGCCCGGTGCCGTGCCCTGGGGCGCGGTGTGGGGATGGGTGTGGGTTTGGTGCTGCCTTCACCCGCACTGCCACGGCCTCAAGCACCCCCCACATAAAGGCAGGGCCCCTCCAGCCCCGATGCGCCCCACGCCGCGTGGAAGGGGAACAGAGCGTGGGCTCGTGCCGCCCCAACGTTCCCACGGGGAAAAAACCCGCTCTTAGAAATCCCTTTATTTGGTCAGAGAGCAGTCCGTGGTTGGGGACGTGGAGACGTGGCAGCCCCGCTGCGTCCCACACCGTCCCCCGATGGTGCGGATCTGAGCTCTGTCCCTGCGGGCGCCCACCCGTGCTTTCATCCCACGGGGGAAGGACGGCCGGATAACCCCGGGGAAGGGGAGGAAGCACCGCACTCAGAGCTCGCGTGGGGGTGCCCCTCCCCCCATCCCCAGCCCTGAGAAGCGAAGACAGAGCGGGGACGTCCGTTCCGTTTCCCATAGGGGGCGGAGGAGCTCAGTTGATGGGGTCGTACTCGCTGTAGCGTCTCCTCCGGACGCAGAGCAGTGCGGCCGCGCCCAGCAGCAGCAGGAGCAGCGGGGAACCCAGAGCCACGGCCGCGATGGAGAGGACGAGGGGGGAGAAGGGGTCGTGGGGGGGCGGCCCGAAGCCCAGCAGTGCGGACCTGCGGGGACACGCGGGGCTGTGTGTGAGGGCACGGAGAGGTGGGATGGGGGGGGGGGGGTGAAGTGGTGGTGTTGGGGGGGGAATTGTTCACTGTGAGGGTGGGGAGATGCTGGGAGAGGGTGGAGGAGGGGCTGTGGGTGCCCCCCCCTCCCATCCCACACCCCCGGGGGTGATGGGGCTCTGAGCAGCTCAGGGTGCTGAGAGCTGTGCTGGCTGTGGGTGCAGAGAGGTCATCTATAGGGTCCCTTTATAACCCACTGTGCCCTGACCCCATGGTTCTGAGATCTATAGGGCGTCATCCAACCCCACTGTGCCCTGACCCCATGGCTCTGGGATCTATAGGGCGTCATCCAACCCCACTGTGCCCTGACCCCATGGCTCTGGGATCTATAGGGCGTCATCCAACCCCACTGTGCCCTGACCCCATGGCTCTGGGATCTATAGGGCGTCATCCAACCCCACTGTGCCCTGACCCCATGGCTCTGGGATCTATAGGGTGTCATCCAACCCCACTGTGCCCTGACCCCATGGCTCTGGGATCTATAGGGCGTCATCCAACCCCACGGCTCTGGGATCTATAGGGTCCCTTCCATCCCAATTGTGCCGTGATCCCATGGTTCTGTGCGCTATAGTGTCCCTATAGATCACAGAAGAGAAGGCTGCGGGGAGAGCTCACTGTGGCCTTCCAGGACCTGAAGGGAGAGCATCAACAGCAGAGGGAACGGCTGCTGACGTGGGTTTGGAGGGATGGGACAAGGGGGGCGGCTCCAAGCTCAGGCAGGGGCGATTTAGGACGGATATCGGGAGGAGGTTTCCCACTCAGCGGGCGCTGACGCGCTGGAACAGGTTGCCCTGAGAGGCTGTGGGTGCCCCATCCCCGGAGGGGCTCGAGGCCAGGCTGGACGTGGCTGTGGGCAGCGCTGGGCACGGCACAGGGGCTGGAAGTCCACCCCCTTCGAGGCCCTTTCCACCCCACACCGTTCTACGCTCCCACCAAAACACGCACAGCCCCACGCGGCCACGAGCACCGACCCCTCCCCCCACCCCTCCCCCCCCCCCCCCCCCCACGCTCACCAGCTCAGGTAGCGCTTCTCCTGATAAACGTTCCCGTCCTCTCCACCGAAGGAGACATTGAGGGCGCTGACGGTGTAAGCACCGCCCGCTCCGTCCCCAAAATACGCAGTGACCACGGCGGAGCGGGGCCGCGTGGCGCCGGAGCTCAGCTCACCGCAGCCGCACCGGATCCCGTCCCCACGCGTGGGGCGCCGCGAGCCGTACGCCGTCGCCTTCCACTGCACGAAGCTGAGGGCGGAGCCGTCATCCCGCGCCTCCTCGAGCAGGGACAGCGTCTGCGGGGCGGGTCGGGGTCGGGGGGGGGGGGAGGATGAGCCCCCGTGGCCCCGCTCGCACCGCAGCGCGCCCACCCCGCGCTCACCTCGAAGATGGTGGGGGTGTACTCGTCGTCGATGGAGCGCAGGGAGCTCAGCCTGGGCACCGCGGCCCTCTCCTGCACCGTGCGCACCTCCAGCGCGAAGCGTGAGCCGCCGCCCCGCGGGGCCGCCCCGGCCAGGATGAACTCCACTTTGGAGCTGTTGGCCGTGTGCAGGAGGCCGGGCAGCGCCGCGTCGCGCCCGCCGCTCTCGTAAGCTGTCACCTGCAAGAGGTGGGGGGCAGAGGGGAAAGAGGGGCAGCAGCAGTGACACCAAAAGGACCCTAAATCCCCCCAAGTGACCCAAAGTCACCCCAGGATGAACCTAAATCCCCCAAAATGACTCCAAAATGACCCTAAATCCCCCAAGTGACCCCAAAGTCACCCCAGGATGAGCCTAAATCCCCCAAATGACACCAAAGTCACCCCAGGATGAGCCTAAATCCCCCAAATGACCCCAAAGTCACCCCAGGATGAGCCTAAATCCCCCAAATGTCCCCAAAGTCACCCCAGGATGACCCTAAATCCCCCAAAATGACACCAAAATGACCCTAAATCCCCCCAAGTGACACCAAAGTCACCCCAGGATGACCATAAATCCCCCAAAATGACTCCAAAATGACCCTAAATCCCCAAATGACCCCAAAGTCACCCCAGGATGACCTAAATCCCCCCAAATGACCCCAAAGTCAACCCAGGATGACCCTAAATCCCCCAAAATGACACCAAAATGACCCTAAATCCCCCAAATGACCCCAAAGTCACCCCAGGATGAGCCTAAATCCCCCAAATGACCCCAAAGTCACCCCAGGATGAGCCTAAATCCCCCAAATGTCCCCAAAGTCACCCCAGGATGAGCCTAAATCCCCCAAAATGACACCAAAATGACCCTAAATCCCCCAAGTGACCCCAAAGTCACCCCAGGATGACCTAAATCCCCCAAAATGACACCAAAGTCACCCCAGGATGACCCTAAATCCCCCAAAATGACACCAAAATGACCCTAAATCCCTCAAATGACCCCAAAGTCACCCCAGGATGAGCCTAAATCCCCCAAATGACCCCAAAGTCACCCCAGGATGACCTAAATCCCCCAAAATGACCCCCAAAGTCACCCCAGGATGAGCCTAAATCCCCCAAAATGACACCAAAATGACCCTAAATCCCCCCAAGTGACCCCAAAGTCACCCCAGGATGAACCTAAATCCCCCAAAATGACACCAAAATGACCCTAAATCCCCCAAGTGACACCAAAGTCACCCCAGGATGACCATAAATCCCCCAAAATGACTCCAAAATGACCCTAAATCCCCCCAAATGACCCCAAAGTCAACCCAGGATGACCCTAAATCCCCCCAAATGACCCCAAAGTAACCCCAGGATGACCCTAAATCCCCCAAATGTCCCCAAAGTCACCCAGGATGACCCTAAATCCCCCAAAATGACACCAAAATGACCCTAAATCTCCCCAAGTGACCCCAAAGTCACCCCAGGATGACCTAAATCCCCCCAAGTGACCCCAAAGTCACCCCAGGATGAGCCTAAATCCCCCAAATGACACCAAAGTCACCCCAGGATGAGCCTAAATCCCCCAAATGACCCCAAAGTCACCCCAGGATGACCCTAAATCCCCCAAAATGACCCCAAAGTCACCCCAGGATGTCCCTAAATCCCACAAATGACACCAAAGTCACCCCAGGATGAGCCTAAATCCCCCCCAAATGACCCCAAAGTCACCCCAGGATGTCCCTAAATCCCCCAAAATGACACCAAAATGACCCTAAATCCCCCCAAATGACCCCAAAGTCACCCCAGGATGTCCCTAAATCCCCCAAGTGACACCAAAGTCACCCCAGGATGAGCCTAAATCCCCCAAATGTCCCCAAAGTCACCCCAGGATGACCCTAAATCCCCCAAATGACCCCAAAGTCACCCCAGGATGACCTAAATCCCCCCAAATGACCCCAAAGTCACCCCAGGATGACATAAATCCCCCCAAATGACCCCAAAGTCACCCCAGGATGACATAAATCCCCCCAAATGACCCCAAAGTCACCCCAGGATGACCCTAAATCCCCCCCAAATGACCCCAAAGTCACCCCAGGATGATCCTAAATCCCCCAAATGACCCCAAAGTCACCCCAGGATGACCTAAATCCCCCCAAATGACCCCAAAGTCACCCCAGGATGACCCTAAATCCCCCAAGTGACCCCAAGTCACCCCAGGATGAGCCCAGCCTCCTGCGTGGCCAGCAGGTCGAGGGAGGGGATCCTCCCCCTCTGCTCTGCCCTGGGGAGAGGGGACCTGATCCAGAGGGAGAAATATCGGAGGGGTGGGGGGCACAGTGGCGAGGCCAGACTCTTTTCAGCAGTGCGTGGGGACAGGACGGGGGGGAACGGACACAGACTGCAGTGCTGTGGGTTTGGGGTCACTTGGGGTCATTTTGGGGGGCATTGCTGCCATATGGGGCACAAGGGATTGGAATAAAGGATTTGGGGATCATTTCTTGGGGTTTTGAGGTCGTTTCGGGTGGTTTTGGGGTAATTTAGTGTCATTTAGGGGCCATTTTGTAGTCATTTTGGGGCACTGCTGCCATATGGGGCACGTGGAATTGGAGTAAGGGAATTTGGGGTCATTTTGGAGTCATTTGGGGTGGATTTTGGGGTCAATTTGGGTGGTTTGGGGGTCTTTCTGGGGGGGTACTGCTGCCATATGGGGCACGAGGGATTGGAATAAAGGATTTTGGGGTCATTTCGGGTGATTTGGGGGTCATTTAGGGTCATTTTGGGGCCATTTTGTGGTCGTTTTGGGTGTGTTGCTGCCATATGGGGCATGTGGAATTGGAATAAAGGATTTTGGGGTCATTTGAGGGATTTTGGGGTCATTTTTGGGGGTTTTGGGGTTGTTTCAGATGGTTTTAGGGTCATTTAGGGTCATTTTGGGGCCATTTTGTGGTCATTTTGGGGGTGTTGCTGCCATTTCGGGCACATGGAATTGGAATAAAGGATTTTGGGGTCATTTCTTGGGGTTTTGGGGTCATTTTGTGGTTATTTTGGGGGCATTGCTGCCATACGGGGGACCTGGAATTGGAATAAAGGATTTGGGGGTCATTTCTTGGGGTTTTGGGGTCGTTTCAGGTGGTTTGGGGGTCATTTCGGGGTCATTTTGTGGTCATTTTGGGGGTGTTGCTGCCATTTCGGGCACATGGAATTGGATAAAGGATTTTGGGGTCATTTCTTGGGGTTTTGGAGTCGTTTCAGATGGCTTTGGGGTCATTTAGGGTCATTTCGGGGTCATTTTGTGATCATTTTGGGGTGTTGCTGCCGTATGGGGGACGTGGAGTTGGAATAGAGGATTTTGGGGGCATTTTGAGGGATTTTGGGGTCATTTCTTGGGGTTTTGGGGTCATTTCAGGTGGTTTTGGGGTCATTTTGCGGGTCATTGCTGCCATTTGGGGTCCACGCAATTGGAATAAAAGATTTTGGGGTCCCTCTGTGGGATTTTGGTGCCACTTTGAGACCTGTTCCTGGCGCAGGGACCTGCTTTGGCAGGGGGCTGCACCCGCTGATCTCTGGAGGTCCCTCCCAGCCCCTGTGGCTCTGCGGTTCGCTAAGGATGCGATGTCTGCGGGCCCTCCCTGCTGCCCGTACCCGGAACGCCAGGCTGCCGTTGGAGAAGCTGCCGCTGGGGTCGGAGGTGGGGACGCCCCGAAGTTCGGCAGTCAGGGCCGTGTGGTTCACGGTGCGGTTGATGCTGTCCCACGAGAAGTCCGACAGATCGTACGTGGGGTAGAAGAGCTCCTCCGACGCGTTGGTGTCGCTGTACTCAAACAGCTGTGAAGAAGGAAGGGGAGAGGGGCTGGGAGACACCGCACGGGTCCCCCAAATTCAGATATCAGCACTGATCCGATCCCTCTCAGCCACCACTCCCCAGGCAGAAGCCCCGGGGCTCTCATCCTGCCCCCACCGGGCGCTGCTCCAGGCACCGCCAGCTCTGCACCCTCCGAAGGGCTCTCCCAGCAGCTCCCAGTCTGAACTGGGCAGCCCAGCACTGGGCGCTGTGCTCCAGCTGTGCCCTCCCCAGGGCAGAGCAGAGAGGGGGGGACCTCCCAGCCCTGTGTGCCCCACTCCGGGCAGCATCGGCTTCTGGGCCACCAGGGCACGCTGCCGGCTCGTGGGCAACCTGCACTCAAACGTTGGCCAACTGATGTTCAACCAGGACGGCAGTGGTCTTCTGGGCCACACGATCACGCCTTGGTCACAGGCAACCTATAGTCAAATGTTGGCCAACCACTGGTCAACTGCTGGTGAACCAGAGCATCACTGCTCTTCTTGACCACCGGGGCACACTGCTGGCTCGAGGTCAACCACTGGTCAACTACTGGTCAACCATTGGTCATCTCTTGGTCAACCAGGACATTACTGGCCTTCTGGGCCACACAATCACACTGCTGGGTCAGGGGCAACCTGTAGTCAAATGTTGGCCAACTGTTGGCAAACCAGGGCATCACTGTCCTTCTAGACTACTGGGGCAAGCTGCTGGCTCGTGGTCAACCATTGGTCATCTGTTGGTCAACCAGGACACTACTGGCCTTCTGGGCCACCAGAGCACTCTGTAGGGTCATGGGCAACCTGTAGTCAAACGCTGGCCAACCGTTGGCCAACTGCTGGTGAACCAGGACACCATTATCCTTCTGAACCACTGGGGCGTGCTGCTGGCTCGTGGTCACCCATTGGTCACCCACTGGTCAATCACTGGTCACCCATTGGTCAACCACTGGTCAACCACTGGTCACCCATTGGTCAACCACTGGTCACCCATTGGTCACCCACTGGTCAACCACTGCTCACCCATTGGTCAACCACTGCTCACCCATTGGTCTACCACTGGTCAATCACTGGTCACCCATTGGTCAACCACTGGTCACCCATTGGTCAACCACTGGTCAACCATTGGTCAATCACTGGTCAACCACTGCTCACCCACTGGTCAACCACTGCTCACCCATTGGTCTACCACTGGTCAACCACTGGTCATCCATTGGTCAAACACTGCTCACCCATTGGTCAACCGGGACCCCCAGGTCCTTCTCTCAGCCCCCTGCAGCAGTGCACCTCCAGCTGTACCGGTGCACGCAGTTGTTCCCCCCCCTGCGTAGGACCCCCACTCCCCCTACCAAACCCGCCCGCCTTCCGGGGGGTGCTCCATCCCACCCCCCATTTTCAAGGCCCTCCAACAGCTCCACGTCTCTCCTGCACTGACAACTCCGCATTTGGATGCAGCACTCCGGTTGAGGCATCCCAGTGCGGGGACCCCTCCTCACCAAACCCCCCATCACCCCACAGCTCCGGTCGGACCCCTCCTCACCAAACCCCCCATCACCCCACAGCTCCGGTTGGACCCCTCCTCACCAAACCCCCCATCACCCCATGGCTCCGGTCGGACCCCTCCTCACCAACCCCCCCATCACCCCACGGCTCTGGTCGGACCCTTCCTCACCAAACCCCCCATCACCCCACGGCTCCAGTTGGACCCCTCTTCACCAAACCCCCCATCACCCCACGGCTCCGGTCGGACCCCTCCTCACCAACCCCCCAATCACCCCACGGCTCCGGTCAGACCCCTCCTCACCAACCCCCCCATCACCCCACGGCTCCGGTTGGACCCCTCCTCACCAAACCCCCCATCACCCCACGGCTCCGGTCGGACCCCTCCTCACCAAACCCCCCATCACCCCACGGCTCCAATCGGCGTTAGGACTGCGGGGGTCATTCAGACACAGAGAGGGGCACCACCACCACCGCCCCACACCCCCCACAGACTTCAGGCCCGTTCTGCCACCCCCACTCCCACCCTGCGGTACCTTGGTGAAGACGACGGCGGCCGCGTGCACGACGCTGCCGGGAGGTTCGAACCACACGGCACCGGCGGGTGCAGGGGACAGCAGGCGGTCCCAGTCGATGGCCAGGGCGCTGGAGGGGCTGCGCGTGGCCACCAGCAGCACGGCGGGCGCCCCGATGCTGCTCCACACGTAGTGCAGCGTGTCGCTGGGCCCCACCGCACGCACGTGCAGCACGTTCACCGAGGAACCGTTCCAGCCCGGGTTGTACTGCATCGAGACCTGCGGGGATGGACGGGCTGAGGGAGGGAGGGAGGGATGAAGAAAAGGAGGGATGGAGAGGTGGGGTGGGTGGATGGAGGGATGAAGAAAAGGAGGGATGGAGGGGTGGGTGGGTGGATGGATGGGTGGAAGGATGGAGGGGTGGGTGGAGGGATGAAGAAATGGAGGGATGGGTGGAGGGATGGATAAATGGAGGGATGGATGGAGGGAAGGATGAAGAAATGGAGGAATGAAGGGGTGGGTGGGTGGATGGAGGGATAAAGAAATAAAGGGATGGAGGGGTGGATGGAGGAATGAAGAAATGGAGGGATGGAGGGATGGGTGGAGGGATGGAGGGGTGGATGGAGGGAAGGATGAAGAAATGGAGGAATGAAGGGGTGGGTGGGTGGATGGATGGAGGGATAAAGAAATAAAGGGATGGAGGGGTGGCTGGAGGGATGAAGAAATGGAGGGATGGAGGGGGGCTTGGTGGGTGGATGGGTGGATGGAGGGATAAAGAAATAAAGGGATGGAGGAGTGGATGGAGGAATGAAGAAATGGAGAGATGGAGGGGTGGATGGAGGGAAGGATGAAGAAATGGAGGAATGGAGGGGTAGGTGGGTGGATGGATGGAGGGATGGGTGAAGGGATGGAGAAATGGAGTGATGGAGGGGTGGGTGGATGGGTGGAGGGATGAAGAAATGGAGGAATGGAGGGGTGGGCGGGTGGATGGGTGGATAGGTGGATGGAGGGGATGAGTTGAATGAATGTGGATGGTCAAATGGATGGAGAGAAGGATAAGTGGTGGATGGATGGATGGACAGAGAAAGGGACAGAGGGACGGAGGTACGGATGGACAGAGGGACGAATAGATAAGAGATAGGGACAGCCAAAGTAGGGGTGGGTGGAGGCAGAGATGGACAGATGGAGACAGGGATGGACAGACAGAGTGAGGGAGGGATGGACGGAAGCAGGGGTGGACTGAGGTACAGACAGATGGTGGCAGGGACAGACGGACGGAGGCAGGGACAGGCAAAGGCAGGGATGGATGGATGGACAGAGGTAGGGACGGATGGAGGTAGGGACAGACAAACTGAAGCAGGGATGGACAGAGATGGAAAGAGGGAGGAACGGACAGGTGGGCTGAGGGAGGAATGGATGGAAATAAGGATGGATAAATGGATAGAGGGACAGATGAGCTGAAGTAGGGATGGATGGAGGCAGAGGTGGACAGAGGCAGGGACAGAAGGAGGGAGGGATGGAGGTAGGAACGGACCAAGGTACGGACAGACCGAGGGAGGGATGGACAGACGTAGGGACACACGGACAGAGCGGGGACGGACGGAGGCAGGGAGGGATCGAGGAACGGATGGACGGAGGGAGGGACGGACCGAGGCAGGGCCGGACAGGGGCAGGGAGGGACGGACCGACAGAGGCGGACACGGGCGGGCGGACGGGGGTTGGGGCGGTCGTTCGGGGCACAGCCCCGCGCTGAGGCCGCGGTTCGCGGCGTCGGGGAGGACGAGGGGGCCGCGATGGTCGTGACCCGCGGGCAAAGAACGGAAGGACCGACGGACCCCCCCCCCCCCCCCCCCCCCCCCTCCCCTGCCCCCGTTCCCCCCTCCACCCCCGTCCGCCCCTCCCCCACCTCCCGTCCGCCGACCGCCGCCGCCAGCAGCAGCAGCAGCGCGCCCGGCGCCACCATTCTTCTTCCGGTGAGCAAATCACGTGAGCGAAGTGCTCCCTCCTCCCTTAAAGGCGCCGCGCTCCCAGGACGGGGGATGGCTCTTAAAGGCGCCGCTCCCCCTCGTGAGTTGCGGTGGTTGAGGGCGCCCCTAAATCCCACCCCCCCCCACCCCCCCCGCGCGGGTTCATCGCTGAGCACAGAGCCCTCAAATCACTTCAGCACGGCGACACGACGGCGGCGAAAGGGAGCTCTGAAAACGGGTGGGGGGAAGGAGGAGAGAATGGGGGGGGGGGGTGGGGGGGTGGGACCAGATAGGGGATGTGGGGACACGGCAGAGTGGGGCACAGAGGGACGGGTGGGAAACAGCGAGCTGGGAGGGCAGGCAGGGGAGAGAGGTAGAGGACGAGCAAATGGGGTGCGGGGTCAGCTCCGGGATGGGGTGTGGGGGGGGGGGACAGCTGGGAGCTGTTTCACTGCAGACCTTCCAGGGGGAGCCCCCTCCCCGCAGCCATGACGCCTTTTATTGTGGATGCAAAACCGCAGGGAGGAATTACAAACTTCAATTCACCACCACCCCCACTTCCACCCGGCAATCCCTTCCACCCCATTCCCACCCCACCCCCAAAACTTTGGACAACGATTTCAACTTCGGCGCCTTCGCCCCCAACTCAGCCTCGGGATGGGGGGGGGGGGTGAACACACACAGCCCCACGGTGCTCAGCCCCACTAGTCCTGGGTGGGCTCGGGGGCGGCGGGCGCCTTGCCTTGCTCCTCACCCTTCTTTTTGTGTCCTGAGACGATGTCATCGATGCGGAGCAGGAGGACGGCGGTCTGCGGGGAAACACCACGGCCCCTCACAGTGAGAGCGCAGATCACAGCCGGGACCCTCACCCCCCCCCCCCCCCCCCGGAGTGGGGACAACGCTTCCACCCAACGGCCAGGGACGGCAGCACTGCTCCCAGCAGTGATCTGATGCCCCAGCAGCAAGCTGACCCCCCCCAGCAGCAGCTGAACCCCCCAGCAGTGAGCCGACCCCCCCCAGCAGTGAGCTGACCCCCCCACTGGTGACCTGAAGCCCCCAGCAGTGAGCCGACCCCCCCCCCAGTGGTGACCTGAAGCCCCCAGCAGCAAGCTGAACCCCCCCCAGCAGTGAGCAGACCCCCCCCAGCAGTGAGCCAACCCCCCCAGCAGTGACCTGACCCACTCAGCAGCAAGCCAGCCCCCCCAGTGGTGACCTGAAGCCCCCAGCAGTGAGCCGACACCCCCCAGCAGTGAGCCGACCCCCCCCCAGCAGTGACCTGACCCACTCAGCAGTGAGCCGAGCCCCCCCAGCAGTGAGCCAGCCCCCATAGTGGTGACCTGAAGCCCCCAGCAGCAAGCTGACCCCCCCAGCAGTGAGCCGACCCCCCCAGCAGTGACCTGACCCACCCAGCAGCAAACCAGCCCCCACAGTGGTGACCTGAAGCCCCCAGCAGCAAGCCGACCCCCCCCAGCAGCGAGCCGACCCCCCTAGTGGTGACCTGAAGCCCCCAGCAGCAAGCTGACCCCCCCAGCAGCGAGCCGACCCCCCCCAGCAGTGAGCCGACCCCCCCCAGCAGTGAACGCTCATACCGTGCATAAAATGAAGGCGCAGTATCCCCCCCCCCACCCCCCCCTTCCCCACAGCACTGAGCTCAGCGGTGCTAATCCCACTCCCAAAGGATCCGCTGTGGACGTTCCCCCCCCCTTCCCCCCCCCCCACCCCCCCTCACCTCCACCGCCGTTTTGTAGGTCTGCAGTTTGACAGCCAGGGGCTCCCAGATCCCCAGCTCCTTCATGTCCGCCAGGGCCCCGCTCTCCCCGTTCACCCCCCACGTCTGGCTGCCCTCCTGGGTGTGCTTGGCCTGGGGGGAGGAACAGGAACAGCATGGACTCGGGGGGAGCACACTCAGTTCTTCCCCCCCCCCCCCCCCCCAACATGGACACAGAACCCCCAAACAGCAGCACCGCACTCACAGCCAACCGCCAGGGGAGGAAGACCCCGGCCAGGGGAGGGAAGACCCCGGCTCAGGGGGCCACTTGGGCTCTGCCCACCTTTGGGGGGGGGGGGGGGGGGCTCATTACGGAAACGAAGCACTGAACCCCACATTCACACTGTGGTGTTTTGGCACAACGTTTCAGACCGCAGCACAACCGACGCCCCAAACCCCAACACCTGCCGTACGGAGGGGGCTGGAGCTCAACGGCTCTCGGGGTCCCCCCCCCCCGACCTCAGCCATTCTATGGGGTGCCCCCCACCCTCAGAAATCCTATGGGGTCCCTCCAGCAACTGGAACCTGGGGGGTTCCACTCGAGCGTGAGGAACAGAGCCCATAGAATTGGGGGGGGGGGCTCCTCCGGAGGGCATCCCTGGTGCATGCTGCTGAAGGGAGCATGGCTTTAAGGGGGGGGGGGGAAATCCCCTGAGGTCCCTCCCAAACCCTACAGTGCTGCAACTGCCCCACAGAATGCTGCAACTGCCCCACAGAATGCTGCAGCCTCAGCCCAAGGAGCTGCCCCACGGGAGCTGGGGGGGGGAGAGAGGAGCTGCCCTGCAGGAGCCATGAGCTGCCCTGCAGGAGCCATGGGGAGAAAGGAGCTGCCCCATAGGAGAAGTGGGGAGAAAGGAGCAGCTCACTGGGAGCTATGGGGTGGGAGGAGTGGCCCTCTGGGAGCTGGAAGGGGGGAGGAGGTGCCCCACAGGAGTTAGGGGGAGGAAGGAGCTGCCCCATAAACGTGATGGGGCAGAAGAAGCGGGTCCCCAGGAGCTGTGGGGTGCGAGGAGGTGCCCCACAGGAGCCAGGGAGTGGGAGAAGTGCTGCTATGGAAGATGTGGGGAGAGAGGAGATGCTCCTGGGGAGCTGGGGGGGAAAGAGGAGCTGCCCCATAGAAGCCAAGGGGAAGAAGGAGCTGCCCCACAGGAGCCAGGGGGCGGAGGGGGGAGGAAGGAGCTGCCCCACAGGAGCTGGGAGGGGGGGGAGGAAGGAGCTGCCCCATAGAAGCCAGGGGGAGGAAGGAGCCGCCCCACAGGAGCTGGGGGGGAGGGGGGAGGAAGGAGCTGCCCCACAGGAGCTGGGGGGGGGGGGAGGAAGGAGCTGCCCCATAGAAGCCAGGGGGAGGATGGAGCTGCCCCACAGGAGCCAGGGGGGGAGGGGGGAGGAAGGAGCTGCCCCACAGGAGCCGGGGGGGGAGGGGGGAGGAGGAATGAGCTGCCCCACAGGAGCTGGGGGAGGGGGGAGGAGCTGCCCCACAGGAGCTGGGGGAGGGGGGAGGAGCTGCCCCACAGGAGCTGGGGGAGGGGGGAGGAGCTGCCACGCGTGGAATGGGGGCAGGGGGGGGAAGGAGCTGCCACGCGTGGAGTGGGGGCAGGGGGGGGGAGGAAGGAGCTGCCACACATGGGGCAGGGGGGGGAGGAAGGAGCTGCCACGCGTGGGGCAGGTGCAGCAGTCGGGGCGGCCTTACCCGCAGCGAGGTGAGCACACGGATGGTGCTGGCACCGCAGTTCTGGATGAGCGTTCTGGGGATGACCTCCAGCGCCTGCGCCACCGCTCTGTAGGGCCACTGCCCCACGCCCGTCATGCCTTTGGATTTCTCGGTCAGCGCGTGGGACACGGCCATCTCGGCAGCCCCCCCCCCCCGGCACCGCTGCGGGTCCACCAGCACGTTGCGGCACACCTGCATGGCGTCCTGCAGGTTGCGCTCCACCTCCTGCAGGGGGAGGAGGGGACGCCGTCACGGGGGGGGGGGCACGGGGGGCACCAGGGGGGGCACCCGACGGCGGGGACGGGGTCTGCGGTGGACCTCAGCACGTCCTGCTCTGCACGTTGGAGGTGTGGGTTTGAAGGATGTGGGGTTGGGGGCATAAAGGGCTGCCATCCATGTTCTGGGTGGGGGATGAGGGCAAGGGGCGCCCCGTAGAGGGGCACGAGGGTGAGCAGAGGGATGGAGCACGGCTCTGGGGTCTATAGGGCGTCATCCAACCCCACTGTGCCCTGACCCCATGGCTCTGGGGTCTATAGGGCGTCATCCAACCCCACTGTGCCCTGACCCCATGGCTCTGGGGTCTATAGGACGTCATCCAACCCCACTGTGCCCTGACCCCATGGCTCTGGGATCTATAGGGTCCCTTTCATCCCAATTGTGCCGTGATCCCATGGTTCTGTGCGCTATAGTGTCCCTATAGATCACAGAAGAGAAGGCTGCGGGGAGAGCTCACTGTGGCCTTCCAGGACCTGAAGGGAGAGCATCACAGCAGAGGGAACAGCTGCTGACGTGGGTTTGGAGGGATGGGACAAGGGGGGCGGCTCCAAGCTCAGGCAGGGGAGATTTAGGACGGATACCCCACAGCTCACTCCACGACCCACGGGCGCAGCTCACCGCGAGGATCTCCTTGCTGGCCCCACGCAGGACGATGGTGCAAGCCTTGGGCTCTTTGCAGTCGGTGATGAAGGCGAAGTACTCATCTCCGATTTTTTTCACCTCGAAGAGCCCAGCTCCCGTGCCCACGTCCTCCTCCCGCAGCTCGTCGGTGCGGGGTGACGATGCGCGCCCCACACGCTCTGCACAGTTTGGGGGGGGGGACGGGGGGAGGGGAGGGTCACCGCGTGAGGGCCGCCCCATAAGCGCAGCGCTGCGAAGGGACGGCGCTCACCGGGCGATGCGATTGTTGTCCGTCTTCCTCACCCTGCGGATGGCGCTGATGTTGGCTCTCATCAGGTAGTGCTGGGCCAGGTCTGCAACGGGTTCGTGTGTTACACGGCTGCGTGTGGGCACAAGGACCCCGCGCAGCGCTGCGGGATTGGGGCACAGGGGATCGAGGGGTGCGGAGAGGAAGAGGAGCTGGGGGTGATGGGGGGTTTGGTGAGGAGGGGTCCGACCGGAGCCGTGGGGTGATGGGGGATCAGCTCAGTGTGAGCCCACAGTGTGCCCAGGTGAGCGAGAGGGCCGAGTCTGTGCCCCATAACGTCCACATAGGGGTTCACAGGGCCCCAGAGAGCAAAAGGAGGACAGGTCGACCCATCGGGACCGAAGAGACCCATGGAGACCCACAGGAGAGCAGGACAAACTCTGGACCCCATAGCAACCACGTGAGAGCTCGTAGTGCCCCACAGAGAGAAAAAGGAGAACTGGTCGACCCATAGGAACCAAAGAGCCCCATAGTGACCCACAGGAGAGCAGGACAACCTTTGGGTCCCGTAATATCCACAGAAGAGATCATAGAGCCCCATAGAGAGTAAAAGGAGGACAGGCCAACCCACAGGGACCAAAGAGCCCCATAAAGACCCACGGGACAGCAGGTCAACCTTTGGGCCCCAGAGCGTCCACAGAAGAGCTCATTGAGCCCCACAGAGAGCAGAAGGAGGACAGGTTAATCCACAGGGAACCGAGAGCCGCAGAGAGACCCCAGTGAGCCCCTTAGTGACCCCACAGAGCCCCACAGGAAAGCAGGACAACCTTCAGGCCCCATAGAAAACACATACAACCTCCTAGAACCCCATAAAGAGCAAAAGGAGGACAGGTCAACCCATAGGGACCCCACAGAGACCCACAGGAAAGCAGGACAACCTTAGGACTGTGAAGAGGAAGGGTGACCTGGGGGTGCTGGGCGATGCTCGGCTGAACAGGAGCCCACAGTGTGCCCAGGTGGCCAAGAGGGCCCACGGCACCCGGGCCTGCACCAGGAGCAGCGTGGCCAGCAGGAGCTGGAGGTGATGGTCCCCTGTACTCAGCACTGCTGAGGCCGCACCTCGAGTGCTGCGTTCAGGATTGGGCCCCTCACTCCAAGACAGACATGGAGGCCCTGGAACGTGTCCGGAGAAGGGACACGGAGCTGTGAGGGGTCTGGAGCACTACGAGGAGCGGCTGAGGGAGCTGGGATTGTTCGGGGTGGAGAAGAGGATGCTCAGGGGAGACCTCACTGCTCTACAGCTTCCTCAGGGGAGTCTGTGCTGAGAGGGGTGGGCCTCTTCTCCCAGATCTCTAACGGCAGGACGAGAGGGGATGGCCACAGGCCGCACCAGGGAAGACTGAGATTGGATGCGAGGAAAAACTCTTCCTCTGAGAGCAGTTGGACACTGGGACGGCTCTGACTAGGGAAGGGTGCCGTCGCCACCCCTAGAGCTGTTCAAGAAGCGTCTGGGTGAGGCGCTACAGGACACGACCGAGTGGCTCAGTGCGTAGGGGTGGCGACGGGAGGGCGGCTGGGCTCCATGACCTCGTAGGTCCTTTCAGACCTCATGTTTTGCTGTTCCTATGTCCCAACCCCAGCAACAACACTGCGATGGACGGACGGCACAAAGCGCCGTTACCAGAAATCCCCTTCTCCGTGATGACCAGGTCCGGCTTCACCCTCATCAGGTCCTCGCAGATCTGCTGGATGTACTCCTCCTCCATCTGCAGGATGCGTGCGAAGTCCTCCTCCCGCGTGATCTCAATGTCGGTCTGCACGGAAAGAGGAGCCTGAGCCGCACACGCTCCCCCCACTGCAGCCCTGGGGGGGGGGGGGGGGGGTTACAGCCCTACAAGTCCTCGTTTCGCTAACGAGAGCCGTGCAATTAAGAGCCGTGTCTGGAGAGAGGCCTGCTCACCTGGCTCTCCCCTTTCTTGTACTCCAGGGAGCAGTCCAGGAGCACGACGCGCGGGTTCTTGATGAGGCGCCGCATCCTGGGGTGCGTCACGTCCTTGTTCACCATGATGCCACGCAGGACGCACGAGTCCTCGCAGAAACCGCCCGGGATCTGACACAGGGAAAGGACACGTTGAGATCTGTGTGCTCTGCTGCGCCGGGACCCACGCAGCCGTGCTCCTAAGGGAAGCTCCCTGCCCCACCCCAGGGCCTCCTCAGCACACACAGCCCAGAATAGGGGGGAATGCTACGAGAGCGCTGACGTGGATGGGGTGAGAAGCCGCAGGAGCTGAGGAGCAGAGCCCAGGGAGCAGAAGGGAGATATCCCCACGGCATCCCAGCATCAGCACAGCACGGCTCAGGTTGGAGAAGACCTTCGAGATCATCAAGTGTGACCAAAGCCAAAGCACAGAGCCCCACCTCCAACAGCCACCGCCAAAGCACGGCCCCCAGCAGCGCACCCCGATGGCTCTGCAGCACATCCCGGGACGGTGCTGCACCGCCTCCTGGGGATCCCACTGCGCTGCTCTGCAGCCCTTTGTCTGCGAGGTCTTCTGCACCCAACCTCACCCTCCCCCCGAGGTGACGTCCCCTGTCACTGTGAGCAGTGAGCAGAGCCCAGCCCCGCTCTCTGTGAGCACCTTTCAGATGTTGGAAGAGAGCAGTGAGGTCTCCCCTCAGCTCCTCTTCCCCACACCAATCATAGAATCCCAGAACCGTAGGGGTTGGAAGGGACCTCCAGAGATCAGCGAGTCCAACCCCTGCCAAAGCAGTTCCCTACACCAGGTCGCACAGGCAGGCGTCCAGGCGGGTCCTGAATATCTCCAGAGAAGGAGGACCCCACCACCCCCTGGGCAGCCTGTGCCACTGCTCCGTCACCCTCAACCCCAACACGAAGACGTTGGCCAGGTCAACCCATAGGGAACTACATGAAGATGTCGGCCAGGTCAACCCATAGGGAACTACATGAAGATGTCGGCCAGGTCAACCCATAGGGAACTGCATGAAGATGTCGGCCAGGTCAACCCATAGGGAACTACATGAAGATGTCGGCCAGGTCAACCCATAGAGGAACTACATGAAGATGTCGGCCAGGTCAACCCATAGGAACCTACATGAAGATGTGGGCCGGTCAACCATAGGGAACTACATGAAGATGTCGGCCAGGTCAACCCATTGTGACCATGGAATGGGAACACACATTGGCCAGGTCAACCCAATAGGAAACGCCATGTCATTCCAGAGGAGGAAAATACATGAACCACAGAATCCCAGAACCGTAGGGGTTGGAGGGACCTCCAGAGATCAGCGAGTCCAACCCCCTGCCAAAGCAGTTCCCTACACCAGTCGCACAGGTAGGCGTCCAGGTGGGTCCTGAATATCGCCAGAGAGGAGACCCCACCACCCCCCCGGGCAGCCTGTGCCACTGCTCATCACCCTCACTGTGAGAAGTCAAGCAGCCCCATTTCCTCAGTCTCTCCTCGTAGGACACGCTCCCCAAGCCCTTCACTGCCTCGCTGCCCTTGAGCTGCTCCAGCCCCACTCGAGGTGGGCCTCAGCAGTGCTGAGTATGGGGCAGGAGGACATCCCTGTGATATCCCATGCTCGGCACCCCGCTCCCGATCCAGGCCAGGATGACGTCGGCCTTCTTGGCCTCCTCGCGCCCAGCCCCAACCGGGCTGCAGCCCCCAGGGGCAGCTCTCAGGACGCACCTTCTCCACTTTGGCGTATTTCTTGATATCGATCTCCTTCCGCCCGTTCTCCTCCAACTCCACCGTCCTGACGGCGTCGAGGGCGATGGTGCAGGCCAGCTCGGACCAGCGGTTGATGGCTTTGGTGTTTATGGCGCTTTTGATGATCTTAATCATCATCTCTCTGTTGTTCACATCCACCGGGGGTGCTGGGGGGGGGGGGAGGGGCTGAGCAGCGAACCGAGCGTTGCTCCACACCACAACCCAACTGTAATAGGGTTTCACCCCTCCCCAGCTCCGTGTTTTGCAAGGAACGCACTATTCCAGATTCGATCTCCCCAGGGGCAGAGCAGAGGGGGCGGAGAACCTCTCTGGACCTGCTAACCCCCCCCATTCTCACACACCCCTCCTTGGCCACAAGGGCTCACTCCTCCATCAGGACCCCAGGTCCCTGTGCTGCCCTCCAGGCCATTCCCCATCCTATCCTGGTTGTCCTTGCCCTCATGGAGGCTCTACGCTTCCCCTTGTTGCACTCTGCTCCATCTGTCCCCTGCCAGGTCTCACTGCATGGCAGCGCGGTGTCAGCCGCTCCTCCCAGCGCTCGATTCCCTCCTCCAAATCATTAACCAATATTTTGATTAGCACCGGGCCCAGTACCGTCCCCTGAAGGACTCCACGAGATTCAGGCCTCCGAGCAGACCTCCAGCTGGCCGAGTGCCTCACCTCCTCCTCCTCCTCCTCCGTGAAGGCTGGAGCGACACGAGCTCTCCTCCCACACTCATACAATGACTCCCAGCAGCTCCCTCAGCACCCACGGGTGCATCCCCCCTCAGACCCACGCGCTGATGGGTGCCCACACTGCTCATCTCACCCGATCTTCTTCAGAACAGCAATCATGTCGTCCAGAGCTTTGCGGTACGCGCCGATGATGACGGTCGGGTGCATCTGCTGCTCCAGGAAGTGCTCGGCCACGGAGAGCATCTCTCCGGCTGCGGGTGGGAGGAGATGGGGGTCACAATGCCCCACCGGGGCTCAGTCGGAGCTCTCAGTGCTCCCACGGCACTGGCACTCCTCACTCCGCTCCACACAGGAGGAGAGCGCAGCTCTGTAAGCTCAGAGCCCCCACCAACAGCTCTGACCCACTGCTCTTCACGGCTCAAAACCCCAAACCCACGTGTTTTAGGGCTGGGACTCCCACACGTGTGTCTCCGCAAGGTGTACTCGCCATGTTCCACGCGTGACAAACCTCAACATTAGGTCGGCTCCACATCCTCCCCCCTTACCGAGGATAATGACGGACGTGGTCCCATCCCCGACCTCCTCGTCCTGGGTGCGGCTGATCTCGATCATGGATTTGGCAGCAGGGTGCTGCACCTGGATCTGCGTGGGGCAAACGCTGCGCTGTGCTCAGGAGCCGAGCGTCCCTCTGCCACCCAGCCCCAGCCCCCGACCCAGCGGTGTTCTGCACAACCACAGCCCAAAGCTTCGCTCCTCTGTTGCGGGAGGGAAAAGAAAACCCTTCTCCAGGTGCAAGCATCCCTTTTCCAAGCAGAAATGCTCCTTTCCTGAACACAAATGCTCCCTTCCCCTCTTCCCCAGCCACCGTTGCCCCCTTCCCCCGCCACCCTCCTCCCCTTCCCCAGCCACCATTGCCCCCTTCCCCCTTCCCCAGCCATCGTTGCCCTTCCCCCCTTCCCCAGTCACCGGCTGCCCCCTTCCCCCCCTTCCCCAGCCACCGCTGCCCCCTTCCCCCTTGCCCCAGCCACCCGCTGCCCCCTTCCAAGCAGAAAACCCCTTCCCCTCTCCCCCAGCCGGACCAGAGTCCTTCATAGACCACCCCACCCCTCCCCATTTTCCAGGCCCTTCCAACCCCTGCGATGCTACTCCAGCAGCACAGGCCCCAAAACCACTTCTCAGAGGGGAGAGTGCCCCCAAGGAGGACTCCACCAGGAGGAACTCACCTCCCGGAGATGGCATTGCCATCGTTGGTCATCACGATGCCACCCATGGGGTCCAGAAGCATCTGCAACCCAAAAATGAGCGCCGTCGCTAACGAGCTCGTTACGGTCAGCGCTCACAGAGCGCACCAAAACGCTCACCTTCATCATCGCCCTCGGCCCCAGGCATGTCCGGATGATGTCAGCGATGGTCTGCGGGGACAATGGGAACTGGGTGAGCACGGAGGGTCCGAGCAGCCCCTCCTCGTAGTGCTCCAGACCCCTCACAGCTCCGTGTCCCTTCTCCGGACACGTTCCAGGGCCTCCGTGTCTGTCTTGGAGTGAGGGGCCCAATCCTGAACGCAGCACTCGAGGTGCGGCCTCAGCAGTGCTGCGTACAGGGGACCATCACCTCCTGCTCCTGCTGGCCACGCTGCTCCTGGTGCAGGCCCGGGTGCCGTGGGCCCTCTTGGCCACCTGGGCACACTGTGGGCTCCTGTTCAGCCGAGCATCGCCCAGCACCCCCAGGTCACCCTTCCTCCTTCACAGTCCTAAGGTTGTCCTGCTCTCCTGTGGGTCTCCTGTGGGGTCCCTATGGGTTGACCTGTCCTCCTTTTGCTCTTTATGGGGTTCTAGGAGGTTGTATGTGTTTTCTATGGGGCCTGAAGGTTGTCCTGCTTTCCTTGTGGGGCTCTGTGGGGTCACTACGGGGCTCACTGGGGTCTCTCTGCGGCTCTCGGTTCCCTGTGGATTAACCTGTCCTCTTCTGCTCTCTGTGGGGCTCAATGAGCTCTTCTGTGGACGCTCTGGGGCCCAAAGGTTGACCTGCTGTCCCGTGGGGCTCCATGGGGCTGCACAGGGCTCTTTGGTCCCTGTGGGTTGACCTGTCCTCCTTTTACTCTCTATGGGGTTGCTATGGGGTCCAGAGTTTGTCTGCTCTCCTGTGGGACACTATGGGGCTCTTTGGTCCCTATGGGTTGGCCTGTCCTCCTTTTGCTCTCTATGGGGCTCTATGATCTCTTCTGTGGATGATTTGGGACCCAAAGGTTGTCCTGCTTTCCTGTGGGGCTCTGTGGGGGTCACTATGGGCTCTTTGGTCCCTATGGGTCGACCAGTTCTCCTTTTGCTCTCTGTGGGGCACTACAAGCTCTTATGTGGTTGCTATGGGGTCCAGAGTTTGTCCTGCTCTCCTGTGGGTCTCTATGGGTCCCCCATGGGGCTCTTCGGTCCCGATGGGTCGACCTGTCCTCCTTTTGCTCTCTGGGGCCCTGTGAACCCCTATGTGGACGTTATGGGGCACAGACTCGGCCCCTCTCGCCACCTGGGCACACTGTGGGCTCACACTGAGCTGATCCCCCATCACCCCACGGCTCCGGTCGGACCCTTCCTCACCAAACCCCCCATCACCCCCAGCTCCTCTTCCTCTCCGCACCCCTCGATCCCCTGTGCCCCAATCCCGCAGCGCTGCGCGGGGTCCTTGTGCACAGCACCCCACACTCGGCTTATTAAACCTCATCCCATCGCCGCAGCCATCCCGATCCCTCCGTAGGGCCCCCAGACCCACACTGCCCTCGGGTGCGCTCAAACCCCTCGTCCAGGTCATCAATAACCATTAATTAAACAAGAGGGGCCCCCAGGAGGAGTTCAGCCGACCCCCCCCCCCGCGCTGCCCCCGCGCGGGGAATCCCGTGGCTCCGCGGTGCCGCCGCACCTTGGCCGCGGTGATGTTCCCCGCCTGCACTTTCCGGCCGGACTCACGCTTCATGTTCTGACCTGAAGGCACAGAAACACAGAGGTGAGAGGATCCGACCACGTCCGACCCAACCCCGCCATCCTGTGGCCTTCCAGGACCCAACCCCACGCCGCTCTGCGGCCTTCCGGGACCCAACCCCACGCCGCTCTGCGGCCTTCCGGGACCCAACCCCGCCGCTCTGCGGCCTTCCGGGACCCAACCCCGCCGCTCTGCGGCCTTCCGGGACCCAACCCCGCCGCTCTGCGGCCTTCCGGGACCCAACCCCGCCGCTCTGCGGCCTCCGGGACCCAACCCCGCCGCTCTGCGGCCTTCGGGACCCAACCCCGCCGCTCTGCGGCCTTCCGGGACCCAACCCCGCCGCTCTGCGGCCTTCGGGACCCAACCCCGCCGCTCTGCGGCCTTCCGGGACCCAACCCCGCCGCTCTGCGGCCTTCCGGGACCCAACCCCGCCGCTCTGCGGCCTTCCGGGACCCAACCCCGCCGCTCTGCGGCCTTCCGGGACCCAACCCCGCCGCTCTGCGGCCTTCCGGGACCCAACCCCGCCGCTCTGCGGCCTTCCGGGACCCACCCCGCCGCTCTGCGGCCTTCCGGGACCCACCCCGCCGCTCTGCGGCCTTCCGGGACCCAACCCCGGCCGCTCTGCGGCCTTCCGGGACCCAACCCCGCCGCTCTGCGGCCTTCGGACCCAACCCCGCCGCTCTGCGGCCTTCCGGACCCAACCCCGCCGCTCTGCGGCCTTCCAGGACCCAACCCCGCCGCTCTGCGGCCTTCCAGGACCGACCCAACCCCGCCACTCTGCGGCCTTCCAGGACCCAACCCCACCACTCTGTGGCCTTCCAGGACCCCTCCCAACCCCACCATTCTGCGGCCATTCCAGGACCCAACCCACCATTCTGCGGCCTTCCAGGACCCTCCCAACCCCACCATTCTGGCGGCCTTCCAGGACCTACCCCACCATTCTGAGACCTTCAGGACCCAACCCCACCATTCTGCAATTCCATGGTTCTGTGGCCTTCCAGGACCCTCTCAATCTAACAAACTGTGATTCCGTGGTTCTGTGGCCTTCCAGGACCCTTCCGAACCCACCATTCTGTAGTTCCATGATTCTATGACCTTCCAGGACCCTCCAACCCCACCATTCTGAAATTCCATGGCTCTGCAGCCTTCCAGGACCCTCACAACCCCACCATTCTGTGACTCCATGGTTCCATGGCCTTCCCAGGACCCCAACCCCTCCATTCTGTGGTTCCATGGTTCTGTGGCCTTCCGGGACCCTCTCAATCCAACAGTACTATGATACCACAGTTCTCCGGGCTTCAGGACCCTCCAACCTCACAGTTCTGTGGCTCCACGGTTCTGTGTCCTTTCAGGACCCCTCTCAACCCAACCGTGCTACGATTCCACAGTTCTATGACCTTCCAGGACCCGGAACCCAGCTGTGCTGAGTTTCCATGGCTCCGTAACAGTCCAGAATTCTCCCAACTCAACTGTTCTGCAGTCCTTTGGCCTTCCAGGACCCTCACAGCACAACCATTCTATGATTCCACAGTTCTGTGGTCCTCAGGACCTTTCCAACTCAACCAGTCTACGATTCTATTGTTTTATAACCTTCCAAGACCTCCCAACCCCACCACCACTCTGCATTTCCAGGTTGTATAGCCCTCCCACACCTCCCCCCCAAACCAACTGCACTGTGATCCTACCCTTCTCTGCCCTTCCAGGACCTTTCCAGTCCAATTGTACTGTGATTTCCACCATTCTCTGCCCTTCCAGGACCCTCCAACCCCATCTTTGTGTGATTCCCACCAGCTCTCTGCCCTTCCAGGACCCTCCCAACCCCACCCATTTCAACCCCACCGCTCTCTGCCATTCCAGGACCCTCCAACCCCACCTATCTTCAATCCCACCGCTCTCTGCCCTTCCAGGACCCTCCCCCCACACCCATCTTCAATCCCACCGCTCTCTGCCCTTCCAGGACCCTCCCCTCCCCCCCACCCATTGGGAGCGGCGGGCCGGGCCCTGAGGAGCCAACATGGCGGCGGGCAATGGCGGCGAGGAGGGAGCGGCCGCCGGCCCGTGCACCTCCCGCCCCGCGGTCCCGGTCGGGCCGAGCGGTGCCCCCCGGGGCACTCACTGAGCACGAGGACGGGGCGCGGACCCATCATGGCGGCGGTAACAGCGGCGGACCGGGAGAGGAGCGGCGGAGGAAGGTTCTGGAGCCGCCTCGCGCGGACACAGCGCTTCGCCCCCGCCGCCCCGGCACCCTGCCCCGCCCACCGCCTGCTGCGACCAATCAGCGGCCGCGCTACGGGCCGAGCAGCCAATAGGGAAGCGCTCTGCGCTCCCCTCAACACAGCCCAGCGGCTCGGTTGAGGGGGCGGGGGGGGGTGCCGTGCTGTTCTGCGCTGTGCGGGATGCCTGAGCGGAGCGCATGGCCGGCGGCATTCTCTGCGCATGCGCTAAGGGCGGAACCATTGTGCGGGTGCTGTGGGGGGGGTGGGAGGAAACATTGACAGGTGCTGTGGGGGGATGAGGTGCTTTGGGGGGGTGGGAGGAGCCATTGAGCAGCTCTAAGCTGTCTCTGCGAGCCAATACCGTCCTCTTCTACGCAGGGGCTCAGCACTGAGCACCGGGAGACACACGAAACGCTGCAGGACAAACCCTGAGCCCATCGTCTCGCACTGCATCCCTCACATCCAACCCCCAACCACCGCTTCTGGGGCTGCAATGTGGAACTGGAGCATTTTCCTCCCGGAAAATCGATGTTATCCGCCCCATCGCCCTCAGCCCACCGGCGCCCATTCACAGCCCCCTTTAGGGCCCAGCTCCCGTCACCTCTCCCACTCAGTAGCCCCTCCCACTCCGTAGCTCCTCCCACCTCGTGGCTAAACCCCGTAGCCCCACCCCCATAGACCCTCCACCCCGTAACCCCCTCGTAGCTCCTCCCACCCCATAGCCCCTCCTACCTATAAACCCCCGCCCACTCCTTAGCCCCGCCCACAAAACAATCTCTCGGCGCTGCAGTTCCGCAGCTCGGCCACAAGGGGGCGCACCGGCGCGAGCTCGGCTTGTACCGCCCCCTTGCGGCCGCGCTGGGCCGTGGGCGGGGTTTGGCGGAGGGGGTGTGGCGAAGTGGGCGGGGTTGCGAAGGCCACGCCCCCTCGGCGGAGGTGAAGCGGTGTGAAGATGGCGGCGGAGCCGGGCCCGGGTCCCGACCCGGAGCTGGAGGAGCTGCTGGAGAGTGAGCGGGGCCCGGGGGAACCGGGATCTGGGGGGGGGTGGGGGAGGTGTGGGGCTGGGAGTGCTGGAGTTATGGGGGGGCTGGGGGTATTGGTTGGTATGGGGAGGGGAGGTGTGGGCGTGTGGTTAATGGAGTGTACGAGTTCTGGGGGGCACTGGGTATGGGGGGGCTGTGGGGTCTGGGAGTAATGGGGATATGGGGGGGTTGTGGGGTCTGGGGGCACTGGGAATATGGGGGGGCTGTGGGGTTTTGGGGGGCTGTGGGACTTTATGGTGTCTGGGGGTATTGGGGATATGGGGAGGGTGTGGGGTTAATGGGGCTGTACGGAGTTTTTGGGGGGCACTGGGAGTATGGGGGGGCCGTGGGGTCTGGAGGTAATGAGATTAAGGGGGGGGCTGAGGGGTAATGGGGTTATGGGATTATGGGGGGGCTGTGGGGCTCAGTGAGACCTAAGGAGTACTGGGGGTATGGGGGGCTGTGGGCTCTGGGGGCTACTGGGGATGTGGGGGGTTTCTGGGGAATGGGGGGGGGGGTCTGTCTGGCCTGGGGGTACTGAGGGTAGGGGGGGGCTGTGGGACTTTATGGGGTCTGGGGATACTGGGGGGTATTGGTGGTATGGGGTTACTGGGAGTGTAAGAGTTCTGGGGGGCACTGGGAGTGCGGGGGGGCTGTGGGGTCTGGGAGAGGTTAAGGGGGTACTTGGGGGTCCTGGGGCTGCAGTGGAGCTGTGGGGTAGGGGAAGGTATAGGGGTCCAATGGGGTCTGGGGGGGTACTGGGGGGGCTGGGGGGGCTGGGGTTGGTTTGGGGGAGTTTATGGGGGGAGTATGACCCACTGGGGTTGGGGGGCTCGGGGGGTCTGGGGGTGCAGTGGGATCGGGGGTGGGGGTCATTGAGGTGTGGGGCTGCTATGGGGCAGTGCTGGAGGTTGGGGTGGGGGGGGAACAGTGAGGCCTGGGGGGGGGCTGTGGGGGGAGGGGCCTCGGGGGGCAGGGCTCTGGGGGGGGGAACAGAGCTGCGATGGGTCTGGGTCTGGAGAGTTTTGGGGTACAGTGGGGTTGGGGAGGCGGAGGGGGGGGGGGCTCCGTGCCAGGAGTCACCCCCTCACCGTGCCCCCCCCCTCCTTGATCCAGGTGCCACCTCGATGACTTCGAGAAAGCCCGGCCCGGCCCCCCCCGCCCCCCCCCACCCCCCCACAATTCCCGGAGATCCCAAAACCACCGAGAATCCCCCGGCGCCGCAGCGCAGGTGCACCTCCATCCCACCCCCCCAGGGCCGAAAGGAAGGGGCCGGGGGGGGGGGGGAGGGGGAGGGAGGACAGGGTGGGATGGAAGGGGGGGGAGGAGGGGCACAGACCCCCTCCCCACATCCCTGACCCCCTTCCCCCCCCCCCCCCCAGGAGTCGCTGTTTGCGTCGCAGGAGCGCTTCTTCCAGGAGCTGTTTGATGGGGAGTTGGGCGTCGCAGGCGACCGCGGAGTTCGAGCGCGCCATGAAGGAGTTGGCCGAGGAGGAACCGCACCTGGTGGAGCAGTTCCGCAAACTGTCCGAGGCGGCGGGGAGAGTGGGTGGGTTTGGGGTGGGGGGTGGGGGGCATTCTGGGGGGGTCCGGTCCTTCTGTGGGGCTGGGGTGTTGAGACGGGGATGGGATTTGGTGGATAGGGCTGCGATTCTTGATGGGGCTTTGGGAACTCGCTATAGGGCTGCTCCCCACACCAGTGGGGCCGAGGAGCTAACCCCATGTGGGGCCGGGAGCTAACCCCATGTGGGGCCGGGAGCTAACCCTAAATGGGGCCAGGACACCCATGTGGGGCCGAGGAGCTAACCCCATGTGGGGCCGGGAGCTAACCCCATGTGGGGCCGGGAGCTAACCCCATGTGGGGCCAGGAGCCCCTATTTAGGGCCTGCAACTTCATATAGTTCTGCCCCCACCCCACTTAGGGTTGGGAACCTCCCCCATGGGGCTGGGAACCCCCTGTATAGTGCTGGAAGTCCCTATAGGGCTGCTTGCCCTCCCCGCTCTGTGGGGCTGGGAGCCCCCATAGAGGATCGGGGCACCCATGTGGGATTGGGAAACCCTGTAAAGGGTTTGGGGACTCTCTATAGGGCTGTCCTCCCCCATGAGGCTGGGGGAAACCCCCCATTAGGGCCAGGAACCCCTCCATGGGGTTGGTGGGGGTCCCACAGCCCCGTTGGGGGTTATGGGATTGGGTGGGGGGGGATCCCACAGCCCCATTTGGGGGAGGTTATGGGATAGGAAGGGGGTGGGGGTCTGTAGCCTCCAGGGGTTATGGGGGTGGGAGGAAGGGGATTGTGGGGGGTTCTGCAGCCCCATGGGGGGGTTATGGGATTGGGGGGGGGGGTCCTGCAGCCCCATGGGGGGGTTATGGGATTGGGGGGGGGGGTCCCGCAGCCCCATGGGGGGGTTATGGGATTGGGGAGGGGTCCCGCAGCCCCATGGGGGGGTTATGGGATTGGGGGGGGGGGGTCCCGCAGCCCCATGGGGGGGTTATGGGATTGGGGTGGGGGTCCCGCAGCCCCATGGGGGGGTTATGGGATTGGGGGGGTCCTGCAGCCCCATGGGAGGGTTATAGGATAGGGGGGATGGGTCTGTAACCCCCAGGGGTTTATGGGATGGGAGGAGTGTGGGGGTCTCACAGAGCCCTGGAATGTTATGGGGTGGGAGGAGGAGAGGGCTGGTGGTCCGCAGCCCCGTGGGGGTGGGATTATGGGATGGAAGGAGATGGGTGGGGGTCCCGTAGCCCCTGCCCGCCCCATATCCCCTCCCCCCCCGCCCCCCCCGCAGGCGGTGACGCCGCATCGCAGCAGGAGTTCACCTCGTGCCTGAAGGAGACGCTGAGCGGCCTGGCCCGGAACGCCACCGACCTCCAGGTGGGGGTGGGGACGGGGACGGGGGTGTCCCCAACCCCTGCTGTCACCCATGTCACCCTGCAGGGCCTGGGGACCGGGACAGAGGGCTGTCCCCAACCCCTGGTGTCACCCATGTCACCATGTCCCAGTAGGGTTTGGGGACGTGGATGGAGGAGTGTCCCCAACCCTGGTCTGTGGTGTCACCAATGTCACCGTGTCCCCACAGAGCCCGGGGACTTGGACAGAGAGCTGTCCCCATCCCCACCCCTGGTGTCACCGATGTCACCACACCCCCGTAGAGTTTGGGGACGTGGATGGACACAGGGCTGTCCCCAACCCTGGTCCCTGTGCCACCGATGTCACCGTGTCCCCACAGGACCTGGGGACATGCACAGAGGACTGTCCCCAACCCCAGTCCCTGGGTCACCGTGTCCCCACAGAACCTGGGGACACTGAGAACTGTCCCCAACCCTGGTCCCTGCTGTCACCGCTGTCCCCAAGCCCTGGTGCCACCCATGTCACCGTGTCCCCACAGAGCCCGGGGCCCCAGGGCTGTCCCCACCCCCTTGGTCCCTGTGCCACCGATGTGACCGCGTGCGGGTGTCCCCTCCCCGCGGTGTCACCGCTGTCCCCCGCAGGGGCTCCGCAGAGGACGATGTGGTGAAGGCCATGGAGGGGTTGGGGCTGGAGGAGGGCGGCGGGACGGCGGCGTGCTGCCCGTGGTGCAGAGCGTGCTGCAGCACCTGCTGAGCCGCGACGTGCTCTACCCCTCCCTCAAAGAGATCACCGACAAGGTGGGGACACGGGGACAGCTCCGTGTCACTGCCACCCGCCCTGCTGGGGGGGGACGGGCACGGGGGGCAGGCGGGAGGATGGGGCGGTGGGACACCCCCTCGTTGTGGGGAGCTGGGGGGGAGGGACATGGGGGTGGGACAGGACAGATTGGGGACACTGGGGACAGCAGGGACACCCCCTCGTTGTCCACTGGTCACTGCACCCCACGTGGCATCTTGGGGTGCAGCTGTTGGGAGTGGGGGAGGGGAGGGGTCTGGGGATGGGGACGGGGACAGGCAGGAGGACTGGGGACAGTGGGACGCCCCCTCGTTGTTGGGAGCTGGGTGGGAGGGACATGGGGATAGGGGACAGATTGGGGACAGTGGGGACAGCAGGGGACACCCCCTCATTGTTGGGAGCTGGGGGGGGAGGGGCATGGGGATGGGGACAGGGACAGATTGGGGACACTGGGGACAGCAGGGACACCCCCTCGTTTGTCACTGTCACTGCACCCCACGTGGCATTGGGCAGTGCTGGGGTGCATCTTTGGGGTGCAGCTGTTTGGAATTTGGGGGGGGTGGGGACAGTGGGACACCCCCTCATTGTTGGGAGCTTGGGGGGAGGGACATGGGGGTGGGGACAGGGACAGACTGGGGACAGCAGGACACCCCCTCATTGTCACTGTCACTGCACCCCATATGGCACTGGGCAGTGCTGGGGGCGCATCTTTGGGGTGCAGCTGTTGGGATCTGTGGGGGAGGGGAGGGGTCCTGGGGATGGGGGGAAGGGACATGGGGTGGGGACAGGGACAGACTGGGGACAGCAGGGACACCCCCTCATTGTCACTGTCACAGCACCCCACATGGCACTGGGCAGTGCTGGGGCGCATCTTTGGGGTGCAGCTGTTGGGATCTGTGGGGGGAGGGGTCCTGGGGATGGGGACGGGGACAGGCAGGAGGACTGGGGACAGTGGGACACCCCTTCGTTTTTGGGAGCTGGGGGAGGGACATGGGGATGGGGACAGGGACAGACAGAGACAGATTGGGGACACTGGGGACAGCAGGGACACCCCCTCATTGTCACTGTCACTGCACCCCACGTGGCATTGTGCAGTGCTGGGGTGCATCTTTGGGGTACAGCTGTTGGGAGTGGGGGAGGGGAGGGGTCCTGGGGATGGGGACAGGGACAGGCAGGAGGACTGGGGACAGTGGGACACCCCCTCATTGTTGGGAGCTGGGGGGGGAGGGACATGGGGGTGGGGACAGGGACAGACTGGGGACAGCAGGGGCCACCCCCTCGTTGTCACTGTCACTGCACCCCACGTGGCACTGGGCAGTGCTGGGGCGCATCTTTGGGGTGCAGCTGTTGGGATCTGTGGGGGGAGGGGTCCTGGGGATGGGGACAGGGACAGACAGGAGGAGTGGGGACAGTAGGGACACCCCCTTGTTGTCACTGTCACAGCACCCTGTGTGGCTGCAGTGGCACCTTTATTGTCACAGTACCCTGAGTGTCTCTGTTGGCACTGGGCAGTGCTGGGGCGCATCTTTGGGGTACAGCTGTGGGGGGGAAGGGGTCCTGGGGATGGGGACGGGGACAGGCAGGAGGAGTGGGGACAGCGGTGTCGTTGTCACTGTCGCAGTACCCCGAGTGGCTGCAGCGGCACCGTGCGGCGCTGCCGGAGGAGCAGTACGAGCGGTACCGGTGCGCAGCACGGCGTCATGGGGCGCATCTGCCGGCGAGCTGGAGGCGGAGCGACCCGAGGACAGCGACGGGGACAGGCGGGCGCGCTTCGAGGCCGTGCTGGAGCTGATGCAGCAGGTTGGGGACACGGGGGGGGACACCCGAGGGGGGGGGGGGGGGACACCGGGGGGTCGGACCCCCGGGGGGGGGTGGCAGCGGGTGCTGACGGAGCGCTGCTCATCCAGCTGCAGGAGCTGGGGCACCCCCCCAAGGAGCTGGCTGGCGAGGCGGTGAGTGTCCCGCGGTGTCCCCGGCGGTCCCCCGTGGTCTCTGAGTGTCCCCAGTTGTCCCCTACGGTCCCTGAGAGTCTCCCAACTGTCCCTTACGGCCCCAGAGAGTTCCCAGCTGTCCCCTACGGTCCTTGAATGTCCCCAACTGTCCCCTACCGTCCCCTGTGGTCCCTGAATGTCCCCAGCTGTCCTCTATGGTCCCTGAGTGTCCCCAATGGTCCCTGAGTGTCCCCAGCTGTCCCCTACTGTCCCCTGTGGTCCCTGAGTGTCCCCAACTATCCTCTACCGTCCCCTGTGGTCCCTGAATGTCCCCAGCTGTCCTCTATGGTCCCTGAGTGTCCCCTGTGGTCCCTGAGTGTCCCCAGCTGTCCCCTACTGTCCCCTGTGGTCCCTGAGTGTCCCCAACTGTCCCCTACCGTCCCCTGTGGTCCCTGAATGTCCCCAGCTGTCCTCTATGGTCCCTGGGTGTGCCCCACGGTCCCAGAGTGTCCCCAGCTGTCCCCTATGGTCCCTGAATGTCCCCAGCTGTCCCCTACTGTCCCCTGTGGTCCCTGAGTGTCCCCAACTGTCCCCTACCGTCCCCTGTGGTCCCTGAATGTCCCCAGCTGTCCTCTATGGTCCCTGGGTGTGCCCCACGGTCCCAGAGTGTCCCCAGCTGTCCCCTATGGTCCCTGAATGTCCCCAGCTGTCCCCTACTGTCCCCTGTGGTCCCTGAGTGTCCCCAATGGTCCCTGAGCATCCCCAGCTGTCCCCTATGGTCCCAGAATGTCCCTGAATGTCCCCAACTGTCCCCTACTGTCCCCTGTGGTCCCTGAGTGTCCCCAATGGTCCCTGAGTGTCCCCAGCTGTCCTCTATGGTCCCTGAGTGCGCCCTACAGTCCCAGAGTGTCCCCAATTGTCCCCTGTGGTCCCTGAGTGTCCTCTGTGGTCCCTGAGAGTCCCCAACTGTCCCCTACAGTCCCTGAATGTCCCCAGCTGTACCCTATGGTCCCTGAGTGTCACCAACTGTCCCCTATGGTCCCCATCCCCAATCCCTCCAATTGTCCCCTGTGGTCCCTGAGTGTCCCTAACTGTCCCCTACGGTCCCCTGTGGTCCTTGAGTGTCCCCAGCTGTCCCATATGGTCCCCATCCCCAATCCCTCCAATTGTCCCCTACGGTCCCTGAGTGTCCCCAATGGTCCCTGAGTGTCCCCAGCTGTCCCCTATGGTCCCTGAATGTCCCCTACGGTCCCCTGTGGTCCCTGAGTGTCCCTAACTGTCCCCTATGGTCCCTGCGTTGCCCTAGTTGTCCCCAGCTGTCCCCACGTGTCCCCTCTTTCTGCCCTCCTTTCCTTCCACCTCTGGGCACCCCATGTGGGGTCAGTGCCCCGTGGGGTCCCCCCCACTTTGGGGACATCGCTCCGAGTTGTCCCCGTCCCCGCTGTCCCCCGCAGCCCCCCGGCCTCAACCTGGACCTGGAGGGGCTCACTCTGCCCGAGACCACCGGGGAGCAGTGCCACGTCATGTGACAGCGGCGTCCCCTCCCCGCTGCCGAGCGTCGAGGCCAGGCCCGGCTCGTTAATTAGGGTCATTAACGCGCGCCCTGACGAGGATGAGGACGATGACGATGAAGGACGGGCGCGTGGGACGCGGAGCGGCGCTGGCTGCGGTGTCCCCGTGGGGAGGGGACGTCACTTTGGGGGCAGCAGGAGCCGGGCGCCGGGATGGGGGGGACGCTCCCGACCCCGCAGCGCTGTCCCCACGCACGGGGACACCCCATGAGCGGCCGCCTGCGCCCCAATAAAGGTGATGGCAACAGCGGCACTGCCACCTGGAGCTCGTGGGGCCCCACGGCAACGGGGGGAGCCACAATAACACAGTGACCCCACAATAACACAGTGACCCTACAGTAACACAGTGACCCCACAATAGCGTGGGGTGACCCTACACTAACACAGTGACCCCACAATAGCGTGGGGTGACCCCCACAATAACACAGTGACCCCCACAATAACACAGTGACCCTACAGTAACACAGTGACCCCACAATAGCGTGGGGTGACCATACAGTAACACAGTGACCCCACAATAGCGTGGGGTGACCATACAGTAACACAGTGACCCTACAATAACACCAGAGGGAATGGGACCTTACAATAACACAGTGACCCCACAATAGTGTGGGGTGACCCTACAATAACACAGTGACCCTACAATAGCGTGGGGTGACCCTACAATAACACCAGGGGGAATGGGACCCTACAATAATATGGGATGACCCTACAATAACACCAGGGGGGAATGGGACCCTACAGTAACACGGGGTGACCCTACAATAACACCAGGGGGGAATGGGACCCTATGACGACACGGGGTGACCCTACAATAACACGGGGTGACCGTACAATAGCACCAGGGGGAATGGGATCCTACAGTAACGTGGGGTGACCCTACAATAACGTGGGGTGACCTTACTATAACACGAGGTGACCCTACAGTAACACGAGGGGGGAAAGGTGACCTTATGATGACATGGGGTGACCCTACAATAATGCCTGGGGGAATGGGACCCTACAGTAACACAGTGACCCTATAACAATGTGAGGTGACCCTACAGCAGCACCAGGGGGGAATGTGACCCTACAATAACATGGGGTGACCCTATGACAGCATGGAGGGACCCTAAAATAACACAGGGGGGAAATGTGACCCTACAATAATACAGAGTGACCCTACAATAACACCCTGGGGGAAATGTGATCCTACAGTAACACCAAGGGGGGAACGTGACCCTACAATAACAGAGTGATCCTACAACAACACGGGGTGACCCTAAAATAACACTGGGGGGAATGGGGCCCTATGATAACACAACGAGGGCCATGGGATGACCCTACCGAGACATGGGGCGACCCTACAAAAACATGGGGGAACCTTATAATAACACGGGGGAGGGGACGTGACCCTACAGTGCCATGGGGTGGCCCTACAGTAATATGTGGAGGGAATGTGACCCTACAATAACGTAGGGGGGGGAAGTGATCCTACAATAACACAGCAGGAGAATGTGACCCTACAGTGCCATGGGGTGACCCTACAATAGCTCTGGGGGGGGGACGTGACCCTACAGTGCCATGGGGTGACCCTACAATGGCTCTGGGGGGGGGGAATGTGACCCTACAGTGCCATGGAGTGACCCTACAATGCCATGGGGTGACCTTACAATAGCTCTGGGGGGGGGAATGTGGCCCTACAATGCCATGGGGTGACCCTACAATAACAGTGGGGCACACCCCACAATAACGAGGGCACGCGTGGGGTGGCCCTATAGAAACACTGTGGGGCACTGTACAATAACACAGGGCGGGCGTGGGGCGACCCTACAAAAACAACGTGGGGGGAGGGGGGGAGGGAAGGGGTGGATCACGTGACAACACCGCTACGCACGGGGCAACCTTCGACCCGACCGGAACACAGCGGGAGGAGGCGTGGCCTCCGTTGCTATAGCGACGGCGGGGAGCGGGGCGATGCTGCGATGTCGTGCAGCGGCCGGTGCCGTAAAGCGCGCCGCGCCGCCGTAGAAGGAGACGCGGTGCCGTAAAGCGCGCCGCGTTGCCGTAAACGTCCGGAGGCGGCGCACTAAGATGGCGGCTGTTGGGCTCGGGGCCGGCGGAGGGGGAGCGGCCGCGGAGCTCGGGGCCCGCGCCTGAACGGCGGCCGGGAGCGGCGGCACAAGGGTCGGTGCGGGGCCTTCGAGCGGGGAGGGGGCTTCCTGTCCCCTCTTAGCCCCCCCGGGAGCGGTTGGGTGCCGGTTTGCTCCCCCCCCCCACTCCTTTTCCCCTCCCCCCCCCCCCGAGGCCTGGCGGGCCCGGAGGCGTTGGGGCACTTGGGGGTCCCGGGAGCGCTGTGCGGTAACCGGGTCTCGGGGAGGGGACCCTGCCGACCCCGGGGGGGGGCACTGCCCCTTTAGGGGGGGGTGGAAGGGACCCCCGCGTGTGGCTGTTACCCCTACGGGGGGGTTCTGCGCTTTCCCTGTTGTTTTGAGGGGGGAATTCCTGGTGTCCCTCGGTGGATGCTGCTTTTTTTTGAGGGGGGGGCCGTTGCCCCTTTGAGGGGGGAATCCCTGCTCTTTCCTGGGGGTTTTCCTCTTCTTTTGGGGGGGGGGTGGTGTGTACGTGGTGCCCCTCGGGGGTCGCTGCTCGTGTAGGGTGGGTGCAGAAGGGGTCCCCACCGCACCCCATGGGGCCTTTCCCCCTTTGGGGGCCGTCCCTGCCCTTCCCAGGGGTTCACTTCCACTTGAGGGGGGGCTGCAGAGGCAGCCTCCCTGCTGCCCGCCCCCCACGGGTATTTCCTCCTCCTGGGAGGGGTCCCTGTTTCCCCCCCCCCCCCCCCCCCCCCCATGGGAGTGTTACCCCTTTGAGGTGGGGGGAGTCCTTGCTCATCCTGTGTTTCCTGGTGTCCCGCTGTGCTGGTTTTTTTTGTGTTTTTTATTTTTTATTTGGGGGGGGGGCACAAAAGGGGGATCCTTGCTTCCTTCTATGGGCACCTGATGCTTAATTGCTCCTTTTGGGGGAGCACTGCGGGGCTGGGGGGGGCACCTTGCTCTTCCCAAGGGGTCTCCCCCCTCTATAGGAAACATCTCTGCTTTCCCGGGGGGGGGGGGGGGGGGGGGTAGGGGTCAGAGTGCTTTTAATGGGGACAGAAAGGAATCCCTCCCCCAGACTCCCTGTGGGGGCTTAGTGCCTTTTGGGGAGGTTTTTTTTTGGGGGGGGGGGGGGGGGGGGGTCTGCTGCCCCTGGAGCATCAGCACTCATTCTGGGGGGAAGCTAGGGGTGTCTTCGCTGCTCTGTGGGGACCCCCCAACCCGGTTTGGGGGCTCCTGGGGTTGTGGGGTCTGGAGATGAGGAGGGGGTGTCTCCTTTAGGGTGGGCATTACAGAGATCCTTGTGCCCCCAGGACCCCCTGCGGGGGGGGGGGGGGCATTGTTTCTGCTGCACCCAGAGCTCGTTTCTGGTTTTCTGTTACCCCAAAAGGTCCTCAGCCCTTGGGAGGGGGGGGGGGGGGGTGAGATGACATTGGGGGTTTCTTCCACCCCCAAAAGGTCCTCAGCTCTTGGGGGGGGGGAGATGACACTGGGGGTTTCTTCCACCCCCAAAAGGTCCTCAGCCCTCGGGACGGGGGGTGGGGGAGGTGACATTGGGGGTTCCTTGCACCCCCAGAGCATCATCACCCCATTGTGGGGCGCCCTCCCCCCGTGTCCAACCCTTCTGTGCTGGATGGCTTTGTCACCCCCTCCTTTCCAGGGCCGTCACCGTTGTCCCCGTTGTCCCCGCGCTGCTGGGGCCTTAACCCTTCCTCTGCCAGCGGAAGTCCGGCCCTGCTCGCAGGTGAGTCGGGTGCTGCCCAGTAAAGGCTCCCAGTAAAGGCTGCCCACCCCCCCACCCGGCCCCAGTTCCTCTCTGTGGGGAGCCACGACCCCCTCCCCCCCCCTCCCCCCCTCACGGTCTCTGGATGGGAAAGGGGAGATGCTGAGGGATTCATTAAGCTCAGTTAATTAGCACTGTCATGCTGTCCTATGTTTCCCTGTCGGGCTCCCCCCTGTAAAATGGGTGGCATTCGGGGGTCTGTGGGGCTGCAGAGCCATGGGTTGGGGGAGTGCTGTGGGGCAGAAAATAAGGGGGACCCGAGGGGGTCTGTGGGGTATTGCTGGGGGACAGCAAAAGGGGGGGGGGGCGCACAAGGGGGTCTGCGGGGGGCAGGGCTGTGGGGTTTTGCTTTGGGACAGCCCCACGGATCCACGCCGCATCCCCAGATTGGATGTGGGGGAGAGCTGGGAATTGTGGATCTGCCTTTAAGGGCGAGAGGGAAGCTGCTTAATGAGTGTCATCAGCAGGGCCTGGGAGCTTTGTAATTAGCCAAACCTCTCCAGATCTCTCGTGCGAGGGGGGGGGGGGGGGGGGGATTTCCCAAACACAGGCTCCCTGCACCCCACAAGGAGGGATTTGGGGTGGGAGGGGGGGGAGGTTTCTGTGGGGCTAGGGCTACCTGTTGGCCCCGGAGCCGCCCCACGCCGCGAGCTGCCGCCGTCCGGCCCCGATGAGAGAGCTTTCCTTAAATAGAAGAGGCTGAAAGGAGCCCGGCACGACACGTGTGCGCCCGGCAGCGCCAGAGCCACGAGGCTGCGGCTCGGGGTGGGGGGGTGGGTCGGAAATGGGGCCGAGGGGCTCTGGGCTGTGTGGCCGTGTTCCTCTTCTGGCCTTCCTGCTCCTTGGTTACGTATCCCAAACGCGGCCGTGCCGCCCGCCCCGGCCGTGGGGCGTTCATGGAGTATCGCGGGGAGGGATCGTTTGGGGCTGTGGGTGCTCTGATCCTCAGTGACTGAGGGGTGGGGGCTGCGTGTGAGCCCCCCCACGGGGGGGGAGGGGGGGGGGACGGACCCGTGGTGTCACTGGGGATGAGCTCCGGACGGCTGCCAGCTCGGTGCTGAGGCACTGTGGCATGCGGAGGGATATTTATAGGGCCGTCGCAGGGGTGCTGCGAGCATGTGAGGCGTTGGGCACGGATCCTGGCCAGATGCAGCCGTCGGGGCAGCACGGTGCTCCCAGCTGCACGGGGCTGCTGTGGGGCCGCCCTTGTTCCAGTGGGGCCAAGCAGGGTGCTGTTCCACCTCAGGCAGCGCTGCGTGCTTGGTGAGGGGGGGGGGGGCGATACCTTCGGTGCCGCGGTTCTGCCGTAGCCATCCTGGTGGCCCCACGCCTGTGGCAGGTGACACGAGCTCAGCTCTGCGCGGCTCCCGCGCGCAGGAGCTGCTCCTGCAGAGCTCTCGGCCGCACGCTGCGTCCCTCTCCGTCCCGTGACCCGGTTCTCGGGGGGCTGCCGTCGCTGCGAGCAGAGCGGGCACGGGGCCGAGGTGCCGGTGTGCTCCTCCTGCTGGCTCTGGGTGCCGACCCATGGGTGCTGACCGCTCACGCAGCCCCACACGTGGACCTGCAGTGTCCCTGGGCGTGCTGCCCGGCTCTGGGTCGGGATTGCTCTGGGTGGTCCGGGTCACCTGAGCGAGGCTCCGTGCCCGTGGGGTGGGTGTGTGAGCCGTGACTTTGGGCTCGTTACTCATTCCTCTCCTCGTTTCTTGCCGCTCCTCTTTGTGCTGATGGATCAGAGTGGGTCCTTCGGCAGAGGGAAACCGCTCCCGAGGAGCGGAGTCCAAACTCCGTGGGCTCTGGCAGCCCCACAGCTCCGGGATCCGGCACGGCGATGTGGGGCAGTTCATGGGGTGGGGGTGGCAGTGCCACCGGGGTCCCCGGGGGAGGGCTGTGATGCCCCCAGAGCCCACGATGAGCACGGCTGGCTCGCAGTGCTCGGCCTTGGTTGGCTTTGCTGCTCCCTGGGGCTGGTGATAATTCCTGGTGGTGTTTGTTGTCACCGGATTTAATAATGACAGCCCGGATTTGGCTCTGCCCTCTGCGTGAACGGGGAACCCGAAAAACTCCGGGCCTAAAAACAAAAGGGAAATGCTGAGCGAGCAGAACATCCCCAAAATGCTTTTCTTCCCCCCCCCCACCTCCCGTGCCCTGGGCTGGGGGTGGGCGTTGGCTTTGGGGTCACCCACCGGGGCCGGGATGCGCAGTGGGGTAGCGTCGCTTTTCGCCGTGGTGTCTGCTGCGCTCGGGGCAGAAATGAGCGTCTTGCACCTATTTTTGTCCCCTTGGTGGGGTTGGGGGGTTCTGTGTGTAGGAATGGGCTTCAAAACCGTAACAGTCCCCCCCCCGGAGCAGCTGTTGGGCCGCAGGCTCCTCGTGCTCCTGCTGTGCGGGGTGGCAGGACGGGGCACGGGGCTGTGCGGGGTGGCAGGACGGGGCACGGGGCTGTGCGGGGTGGCAGGACGGGGCACGGGGCTGTGCGGGGTGGCAGGACGGGGCACGGGGCTGTGCGGGGTTAGGGTCCATCGCTGGAGTGGAGCCGGGGGGGGTCTGCGGGGACGTGGGGTGCACTGAGTGCGGTCACCGCGTTCCTTCGCTGCTGCAGCTCCTGCTCTGCCCTTCTCTCCCTCCTCCAGGGGAAGCACGCGGGGGGGGAAGGAGATGTCGGAGAAAGGGAGCGGCATGGACGGCAAGACGGACATCGCCAACGGTGAGGGCGGATGGGGGGAGGGGGGGGGCCCGGCCCTGGGGGGAGATGGGAAGAAGGGCTGAGCCCGGCACTGGGTGCGGAGTGGGTGCTGGAGGGATCGGAGCTCGCTCCCCACACCCGGCTCTGTATGCAGTGGGGATGTGTGCTTTGCTGCCCTGCCCCGACCCACGCAGGGGAAGGGCAGCTGGGCTGGGGGGACCTCGGGGTGCTCACAGCGTTGTCCGCGTGGTGCAGGCAGCTTGTCCAGCAGCCCGGAGGAGATGTCAGCCGAGGAAGGCAGGGAAACTTCCTCCGGCATCGAGGTGGAAGCATCCGACCTCAGCCTGAGCCTCACGGGAGACGACGTGGGGCCCAACCGCACCAGCACGGAGGGCCGCGACACCGACAGCGAGAGCTCGGCCGAGGAGAAGGACTCCGACAGCATGGACGACACGGGCCACTACTCCATCACCGAGGAGACGCGCGCCCTCGACTGCTCGCACTCGGAGGAGGAGGAGGAAGACGACGAAGAGGAAGAGCAGCGCTCCCACCGCCGCGCTCAGCGCAAACGTGCCAACCACGAGCAAGACTCCTCGGACGACGAGCGGGGCGCTCGAGGACTGGGTGTCCTCGGAGACCACGGCGCTGCCGCAGCCGCGCTGGCAGGCCGTGCACGCGCTGCGGGACAGGGAGCTGGGCTGCAGCTCCCGCTTCGTGTACGAGGCGTGCGGGGCGAGGGTCTTCGTGCAGCGCTTCCGCCTGCAGCACGGCCTCGAGGGCCACACGGGCTGCGTCAACACGCTGCACTTCAACCAGCGCGGCACGTGGCTGGCCAGCGGCAGCGACGACCTCAAAGTGCTGGTGTGGGACTGGCTGAGGAGGAGGCCGGTGCTGGAGTTCGAGAGCGGCCACAAGAGCAACGTCTTCCAGGTGAGGGGGGCACGCGGCGTGCTGGGCTCGGGGGGGGGGGTCGTGCTCTGATTACTGTGGGTTTGGCCCCCGGGGGGGGGTTTGTCTGTTTCCGTGCCCGGTGCTGTGTGGAGGGGGTGACGTTTGTGCGGCTGGAGGAGCGCGGCTCGCTGTGCTGCGGTGGGCAGCTGCCCAAAGCTGAGCGGTCCCAAAGTGGGGCTGGGGGTGCACGACTCGTTTGGCTGCTCTGCCCTGAGCCCCCCCCCCCCGGCGCTGCTGCTGGAGAGGAGCTCTGCACAGAGGGACCTGGGGGTCCTGGGGGGCGACAGGTTGGCCCTGAGCAGCGTGCCCTCGTGGCCAAGAGGGCCCATGGCATCCTGGGCTGCAGTGCCCTGAAAATCCACCCAAAACGACGCCAAAATCCACTCCAAATGGCCCCAAAATCCCACGAAGTGACCCCAAAATCCTTTATTCCAATTCCGTGTGCCTCATATGGCAGCAGTGCCCCCCAAAATGGCCCCAAAATCCCACAGAGTGACCCCAAAATCCTTTATTCCAATTGCACAGGCTGCATATGGCAGCAGTACCCCACAAAATGACCCCAAAGTCACCCCAGGATGACCCTAAATCCTTTATCCCAATTCCTTGGGCCCCATATGGCAGCAGTGCCCCCCAAAATGACCCTAAAATGACTCTAACATCCTTTATTCCTATTCCATGTGCCTCATATGGCAGTAGTGCACCCCAAAATTACTCCAGAATGAACCCCAAATCCTTTATTCAAATTCCATGTGCCCCATGTGGCAGCAGTGCCCCCCAAAATGGACCCAAAAGCCCACAGTGACCCCAAAATCCTTTATTCCAATTGCACAGGCTCCATATGACAGCAATACCCCCCAAATGACCCCAAAGTCACCCCAGGATGTCCCTAAATCCCCCAGATGACCCCAAAGTCATGCCAGGATGACCCTAAATCCCCCAAGTGACCCCAAAGTCACCCCAGGATGATCCTAAATCCCCCAAGTGACCCCAAAGTCACCCCAGGATGACCCTAAATCCCCCAAATGACCCCAAAGTCACCCCAGGATGACCCTAAATCCCCCAGATGACCCCAAAGTCATGCCAGGATGACCCTAAATCCCCCAAGTGACCCAAAGTCACCCCAGGATGATCCTAAATCCCCCAAGTGACCCCAAAGTCACCCCAGGATGACCCTAAATCCCCCACATGTCCCCAAAGTCACCCCAGGATGACCCTAAATCCCCCAAATGACCCCAAAGTCACCCCAGGATGACCCTAAATCCCCCAAGTGACCCCAAAGTCACCCCAGGATGAGCCCAGCCTCCTGCGTGGCCAGCAGGTCGAGGGAGGGGATCCTCCCCCTCTGCTCTGCCCTGGGGAGAGGGGACCTGATCCAGGGGGAGAAATATCGGAGGGGTGGGGGGCACAGTGGCGAGGCCAGACTCTTTTCAGCAGTGCGTGGGGACAGGACGGGGGGGAACGGACACAGACTGCAGTGCTGTGGGTCTGGGGTCACTTGGGGTCATTTTGGGGGGCATGGCTGCCATATGGGGCACGTGGGATTGGAATAGGGGATTTTGGGGTCATTTTGGGTGGATTTTGGGGTCAATTTGGGTGGTTTTGGGGTCTTTTGGGGGGCATGGCTGCCATATGGGGCACGTGGAATTGGAGTAAGGGATTTTAGGGTCATTTCTTGGGGTTTTGGGGTCACTTCTTGGGTTTTGGGGTCGTTTTGGATGGTTTTAGGGCCATTTTGGGGCCATTTTGGGGGCGTTGCTGCCATATTGGGCACGTGGAATTGGAATAAAGGATTTTGGGGTCATTTTGAGGGATTTTGGGGCCGTTTTGGAGACCTGTGCGACCTGGTGTAGGGAACTGCTTTGGCAGGGGGTTGCACTCGCTGATCTCTGGAGGTCCCTCCCAACCCCTACGGTTCTGGGATTCTGTGGGGTCATTGTGTGGGATTTTGGGGTCATTCTGGGGAGGTTTCAGGGTCGTTTGGGGTCACTTTGTGGATTTTGGGGTCATTTTGGAGGGCATTGCTTCCATATGGGTTGCATGGAATTGGAACAAGGGATTTTAGGGTCATTTTGTGGGGTTTTGGTGTCATTTGGGGGTGATTTTGGGGTCATTTTGAGGGGCATTACTGCCATATGGGTTATGTGGAATTGAGTAAGGGATTTTGGGGTCATTTCATGGGGTTTGGGGCACATTTCCTGGGATTTTGGGGTCTTTTTGGGTGGCGTTGCTGCCATATGGGTTATGTGGAATTGGAGTAAGGGATTTTGGGGTCATTTTGTGGGGCTTGGGGGCCGTTGTGGGGTCTTTCTTCTGTGGGGCTTGGGGGCCATTGTGGGGTCTTTCTTCTGTGGGGCTTGGGGGCCATTGTGGGGTCTTTCTTCTGTGGGGCTTGGGGGCCATTGTGGGGTCTTTCTTCTGTGGGGCTTGGGGGGCCATTGTGGGGTCTTTCTTTTGTGGGGCTTGGGGGCCATTGTGGGGTCTTTCTTTTGTGGGGCTTGGGGGCCATTGTGGGGTCTTTCTTTTGTGGGGCTTGGGGGCCATTGTGGGGTCATTTCATGGAGTTTGGGGCACATTTCGTGGGATTTTGGGGTCTTTTTGGGTGGCGTTGCTGCCATATGGGTTATGTGGAATTGGAGTAAGGGATTTTGGGGTCATTCTTCTGTGGGGTTTGGGGGCCATTGTGGGGTCTGTCTTCTGTGGGGCTTGGGGGCCATTGTGGGGTCTTTCTTCTGTGGGGCTTGGGGGCCATTGTGGGGTCTTTCTTCTGTGGGGCTTGGGGGCCATTGTGGGGTCTTTCTTCCGTGGGGCTTGGGGGCCATTGTGGGGTCTTTCATGGGGTTTGGGGCCATTTTGGAGACCCGTGTGCCCTGGTTTTGGCACCCTGCTTTGGCCGCGGGGTTGTGGACTCGATGATCTCTGGAGGTCCCTTCCGACCCCTGTTATTATGGGATGCTGCTCTGCCCTGAGCCCGGTGTGGGAGGGGCAGCGTTCCCGCGGTGCTGTGTCACAGCCACCAGGGGGGGCCCGGACGGCCCCGATCCCGAGAGATCCTCCCCGTGTCATCTCCGGGCTCCCCAAAAAGAGCCGGGGTGGTCGCTCAGCCCCCCGACTCCAGCGGGGGAGCGGAGCCCTGGGAGGGGCTGTGCAGAGCCCCCTTCTGTGGGGCTGCTCAGGTCCTGCGTGGATGCCTGGCAGTGCTGCTGTCGGGAGCCCGCCGACGCCGTGGGGCAGGACTCGATCTCTCGAGGTCCCCCCCAAAAGCAATTCAGTGATTCTTTACACCCAGCGATGGGGCAGAGGATCGGGATGCATCCCTGCACATCCCATCCTCCTCTTCCTTCCTCGGGTGCAGCCGTGAGCCTTCGCCCTCCTCTTCCTCTCTTCCAGGCCAAGTTCCTCCCCAACAGCGGCGACTCCACGCTGGCCATGTGTGCTCGGGACGGGCAGGTGCGTGTGGCCGAGCTGTCGGCCACGCAGTGCTGCAGGAGCACCAAACGTGTGGCGCAGCACAAGGGAGCTTCACACAAGGTGAGCCCAGCCCCACTGCGGCCCTTGGGTGCCCCGATCCTGCCCTGGGCTCCGAGGGGGCGAGGAGGGCCTCGGTGCGCTGCCCGGAGCGGGGATGTGTGTGTGGGTTGTGGGGGATCTTAGCACGTTGTTGGGTGGAAAGGGAACCAATGCTCGAGTATTTATCTTCCAGCTGGCCCTAGAACCGGATTCTCCATGCACTTTCCTATCAGCAGGTGAAGATGCTGTAGTCTTCACCATTGATCTGCGGCAAGACCGGCCTGCCTCGTGAGTATCCCCCTCCCTGCTCCTGCTGCGAGGATTGGGGGGGGGTCTGTGGGGTCTGGGCTGTGGGGCTGAGGGTCTCTGCCCCATAACCATCGCATCAGTGCGTGGAGGCACCGCTTTCCTGCTGGGGTGTCCGATATTTGGGGGTGTGACAACATTGTGCTCCCTAAGGGGAGGGGACCGGAGAGGTCCTCCTGCTCAGGAGGACCCAGACGGGTTTGGCTCTCAGCATTGCTGCAATCCTCATTAATTAGTCCGCAATTAAACCTTGTCCTGCACTGACATGGAGCGGCAGTGCTGCTGCCGCATGCCCCCACCGCAGCCCCTCCGTGCTGGCAGCGCATGGGGCTCGCTGTGCCCCCACAATTAACCAAAAACAAAAGAGCAGAGGGACACCTCTGGTTCCTGACAGCTCCCAGATCAGCTCCGTGCCCGCGTTTGGGGTCGGAGGAGTTGTGGGGTTACTCCAGAGATGATCCTGCTTAAAGCAGAGAGCATCAGAGCTCAGCTCCCCGCGCTCCGCTCTCCTTTCTGTGCGAGGGCTTTTGTCTGCAGCCCCGAACGCATCTGTTTCGTAACCAGGATGGGAGAAGCTTTGGAGCTCACTGTCCCCCCCCCACCCCCCCCCCCCCCGCCTCAGGATGCTGTCTGGGTTTGTGTGCTGAAATATTTTCACCCAGCTCCTGGGGGGGGGGGGAGGGGAAGGCAGTGTGTTGGATTCAGCTCAATCTGGGCCTCGTTATAGCGAGCCGGGTGGGGAGGGATAACGGCAGAGGCTTTTGGCTTCGGGGCCGAGCTGCTTCTGCTGTCTCCAGCCCCGCAGTGTCGGGCCGTGAAATCCTCGGGGCATTTTCGGGGGTCGATGCCAGGGGATGATTTCACTGTTTGGCGGTCGGACGGAGCTCGGTTTGGACGCTGTTGGAATGGTTTTAGGGTGGTTTTGCACGAGTGTGTTGTTTGTCTGAGTGTAAGAGCTCCTGCCTTTCCCATCCGGAGCCCGCCTGGAAGCCGAGGTGGATTTTTTTGTGTCGGTGGTGGTTGTTGCTATTCCCCATCTCTTAAAGGAAACTGGTGGTGACAAAGGAAAAGGAGAAGAAGGTGGGGCTGTACACCATCTACGTGAACCCAGCCAACACCTACCAGTTCGCTGTGGGAGGCAGAGACCAGTTTGTGAGGTGAGTGGGTGCCCCCCCACCCCAGCAGCACTGCAGTCCTTAATGCCTGCAAAGCCTGCTGCCCTGTAAAGCAGCATGAAGACGAGCTGGATTAACAGAGAGGGATTTGGATCCGTGGAGGTTTAGTGCTGGGATCCAGCCCGGCTCTCCCTTCCCCCGGAGCCGCTGATTCTCTAAACCTTAACGAGCTTCTGAGCCATCTTCTCTCAGCCCTCATCCCGGTGCGATGCGGAGCCGAGATTAAGGCCCGGGGAAGGTCTTGGTTTCAGTGGGATTGAGCTCCTTAATTCCAGCCCCCCCCGTGGGGTTGGCAGTGCTGGGAAGGCCTCGCAGCACCGATCCCTCCATCCCCGCAGTGCCCACCCCCCCGCAGCTCACATCATGTGCTGCGAACTGAGCTGCCCCACCCCCCCCCCTTGTGCCCTCACCCCCCCTCCGGAGCGCTGCCCTCGGAGGCACTCGGGGCTGTGTTTTCAGGCCCTCTCTGCGTTGGGCTGAGGTTGTGTCCCCACGTGAGCAGCTCCTCCGCAGCACCCGCGCTCAGCAGGGCTGCCCGTGCCCCCTCCCTCCCCACTTTTGGTTGGGGGAGGGATGCTGAGCCGTGCAGAGAGCTCTTGGCAGCACGTTTTGCACCCCGAGGACGCGGCCGGCGTCGCTCACGCAGCGTCAGCCCTGCAGGCATCTGCTGCACTGCCAGCATCGCCAGCACTCCACGTGGGCTCAGCGCTGTGGCTCCTTCCAGGAGAGCCCTCCACACGCAGCCCCCATCCTCCTCCTCCTCACAGTGCTTCATCTCTTTCAACGGCCATGCTCCTCTGCCTCCATGCCCCGTCCCAACCCCGTCCCTCCTCCGGGAGCCAGGGAGGGGCAGGGATGTCACCTCCAGGGGCAGGGATGTCACCTCCAGGGGCAGGGATGTCACCTTGGGGAGCAAGGAGGTCATGTCAAGGGTCAGGGAGAAGCAGGGAGGTCACCTCCAGGAGCCTGGGAGGAGCAGGAGGTCACCTTGGGGAGCAGGGAGTTCGCCTCAAGGGTCAGGGAGCAGGGAGGTCACCTCCAGGACCCAGGGAGGACCCAGGGAGGTCACCTCCAGGACCCAGGGAGGAGCAGGAGGTCACCTCCAGGACCCAGGGAGGTCACCTCCAGGACCCAGGGAGGACCCAGGGAGGTCACCTCAAGGGTCAGGGAGAAGCAGGGAGGTCACCTCAAGCAGCAGGGAGCAGGGATGTCACCTTGGGGAGCCTGGGAGGACCCAGGGAGGTCACCTCCAGGACCCAGGGAGGAGCAGGGCGGTTAAACTGCTCCCTTGGGGTGCGAGGAGCGCGGGACGGAGTGCTGATGGCCGCGGTCTCGTTGCCGTTGTTGTTGCACGTAATGAGAGGTGACGCTGAGCTGTTCCGGCTGCTCGGGGCTCTGCATTGCTTCGGGGAGGGCCGCGGTGTCCGATGTGACATCGCCTCATTGGGGCCCAGCTCACCCCGTTTGCCCCCCACGCCCCTCGGAGCATCGCTTGTGTTTTGGGGTGAGCCTTCTCTTCCCCCCCCCAGGATCTACGACCAGCGGAAGATCGATGAGAACGAGAACAACGGCGTGCTGAAGAAGTTCTGCCCCCACCACCTGGTGAGCTGTGCGGGATGAGCCGGCGCCCTTCTGCTCTTTTCCTTTGCTTTTTATGAACGCTACTGTGACCCAGCTCTTTCTGCTGTCCGCTCTCGGCAGCGGTTTCGTGCTCTGTGGCCGCTGTAGGAGTGCCAGGTCCTGGCAGGGAACGGGCGGGCTCAGAGCTCTGTGCTTTCCCCTTAGGTGAACAGCGAGTCCAAAGCGAACATCACCTGCCTGGTGTACAGCCACGATGGCTCTGGTGAGTCCCAACCCCCCCCCCAGAAATGCTCAGGTGAGGCCGGGGGGGTCACCGCAGCGCTCCCCTCTCTGCCGTCCCCTCGCAGAGCTGCTGGCCAGTTACAACGACGAGGACATCTATCTCTTCAACTCCTCGCACAGCGACGGCGCAGAGTACGTCAAGAGATACAAAGGGCACCGCAACAACGCCACGGGTGAGGAGCGGGGGGCACGCGTTGCACGCGGGGTGGGGTGGGGGGGTCTAATTGGGAGGGCTGGGAGGACTGGGCTGGAGCTGGAGGGGTCGGACTGGGAGGACTGGGCCGGAGTGGAGGGGTCATACTGAGAGGACTGGGCTGGGGTGGAGGGGGCCGGACTGGGAGGACTGGACCGGGGTGGAGGGGCCGGAGTGGAGGGGTCGGACTGGGCCGGACTGGAGGGGCCGGACTGGAGGGGCCGGACTGGGAGGACTGGGCCGGAGTGGAGGGGCCGGACTGGGAGGACTGGGCCGGACTGGAGGGGCTGGACTGGGAGGACTGGGCCGGAGTGGAGGGGCCGGACTGGGAGGAATTGGCTTGGACTGGAGGGGCCGGACTGGGAGGACTGGGCCGGAGTGGAGGGGCCAGACTGGGAGGAATTGGCTTGGACTGGAGGGGCCGGACTGGGAGGACTGGGCTGGGGGCTCAGGCTGGGGATTGGGGGTTCACGTTGAGGGCTGGAGGAGCTGAGCTGGAGCTGGGGGTTTAGGCTTGGGTCACACTGGGACTGGGCGGGGGGGGGGGGGTCAGGCTGGAGGGGATGCTGTTGGGGTCGGGTGGGGGGGGCCCATCCCGTGAGCCGATCCGGGTGGCTCCGAGCGCCCCATCTCTCCCCTCCGAGATCTTAAAGTCGCGGGCTCTCAAAGAATGAGCCATTATGCGTCTGGGGACGGAAGAGATCCACGCCGGTAACCTTGGAAACTCGCCGGCTGCCAGGCGGGGGGTGGGGGGCTGGGGGGGGCTGGGGGGGGGGCTGGGGGGGCTCTGCGGGGCCTCAGCCCGTTCCTTTCTGTCCCTGTGCAGTGAAAGGTGTCAATTTTTACGGCCCGAAAAGCGAATTCGTGGTGAGCGGCAGCGACTGCGGCCACATCTTCCTGTGGGAGAAGTCCTCCTGCCAGATCGTGCAGTTCATGGAGGGCGACAAGGGCGGCGTGGTGAGCTCGCCCACCCCGGCCCTGCTCCCCATAAACCCCCCCCCAGCATCCCCCCCCCCCCCCCCCCCCCCCAGTAAGAGCCTGACAACCCGCTCTGCACCCCAGCACCGGGGCTGGAGGAGCCCCCCCCACATCACTTCAGTACCACAAGGTGGGGGGGGGGGGGGGGAGGGGGGAGATGCAGCGAGAGAAAATCCCCCGTGTGCCCCCACCCGGGGTGTGGGGGGGGGGTGATGGCGGGCCTGGCTCCGGGCAGCGCTCCCCACCCCTCCGCATTCACAGCTGCGCTGGGGCCGTCCCCACGCCGCGTTTCCCACGCTCCGTGCTGTCAGCACTCAGCTCTCCGGTGACGTTTACAGCCCCCCCCCCCTCGCCCACCCCCCCCCCATCCCCGCTGGGACGGCCGTGGGTCCCCGAGTGCTGTAGGGCCGCGGGTGATGGCACTTTGGGGCCGTGCACAGCCGCCCTTTGTCTGCGAGGCCGCGGCCGTGTGCCAACACCGCCTGGTGGCCACTGGCACTGCCACCCCCTTGTCCCCCCCCCCCCCCCCCCCCATGCTGGGCTCTGCCGGGCTCTGCTTTCCCCCCCCTCGCTTTCTTTCCCCCCCCCCCCCTCGTCGCCCCGTGCATTATTCAGGGCTCAGTGCACCCTTTGCAGCGTTGATGGCGGTGACAGTGACAGCAGCGCTGGCACAGCCCCAGGGGTTGGTGGCATTGGGGGGGGGCATGGGGAGCCCCTTTCCCCACAGCACCATCCCTGGGTCAGGCTCTGTGCCCCCCCCCTCCCGGTGGGCTTGGGGCTGTGGGGCTCTCGGTGGCCGTGGCTGTTGTGACCCCCCCCCCCAAATTCCTGTTTTTGTGCCCGTTTTCCACCCTGTCTGCCCCTGTTCGTATTTCTTTCCCCAAATCCCCTCCCCCATTCACATTTCTTGTGCCCCCCCGCGGGTCGTTGTCCCCCCCCCCCACTCACATTTCTGTGCCCCTCTCCCCCCCATTCCTGTTTCTATACCCTTCCCCCCCCATTCACATCCCTATGTCCATACCCCACTCCCCACCACTCAACTCTGCACCCATGGGTGCCCTCCATTCACCTCCACGTCCCCTCAACTCAATCTTTGTGTGCCCCCCCCCATTCCCCCCCTGTATTCCTTCCCCCCCCCTGTATTCCTTCCCCCCCCCTGTATTCCTTCCCCCCCCCCATTCTCCCCCTGTATTCCTTCCCCCCCCCCATTCCTCCCCTGTATTCCTTCCCCCCCCCTGTATTCCTTCCCCCCCCCTGTATTCCTTCCCCCCCCCCATTCCCCCCCTGTATTCCTTCCCCCCCCCCCCCATTCCCCCCCTGTATTCCTTCCCCCCCCCCCTCCATTCCCCCCCTGTATTCCTTCACCCCCCCCTCCATTCCCCCCTGTATTCCTTCCCCCCCCCCTGTATTCCTTCCCCCCCCCCTCCATTCCCCCCCTGTATTCCTTTCCTTCCTCCCCTCACCCCCCGCCCCCATTCACCCCCTGGATGTTTTTTTCTCCCCCCCCTCTATACCCCATCCACCCCCCGTGTCCCCCCCCTCCCCCCATACCCATTGCCCCCCCGTGTCCCCCCCCTCCCCCATACCCATTCCCCCCCCGTGTCCCCCCCCCAGGTGAACTGCCTGGAGCCGCACCCCCACCTCCCCGTGCTGGCCACCAGCGGCCTGGACCACGACGTGAAGATCTGGGCCCCCACAGCAGAGACCCCCACCGAGCTGACCGGCCTCAAAGAGGTGGGTGAGACCCCCCAGCTCCACTGAGGGCAGAGTGGGGTGTTGGGGGGGGGGGGGCTCCCTGACCTCCCCCCCCCCCCCCGTGGTTGCGTTGGCCGCAGGTGATCAAGAAGAACAAGCTGGAGCGGGACGAGGACAGCCTGCACCACACCGACATGTTCGACAGCCACATGCTCTGGTTCCTCATGCACCACCTCCGGCAGCGGCGTCACCACAGGGTACGCCCCCCCCCCCCCCCATAACCGCCCCCCCCCCAATTCAAACCAACCCCGATTCCCACCTTTAATTTCCCCCCCCCCCCCCTTTCCCAGCAGCGCCGACGGGAGCCGGGCGCCCCGGATGCCGACTCGGATGAGTCCCCGAGCTCCTCCGACAGCTCCGACGATGAGGAGGAGGGGCCGGACCGGGTGCAGTGTATGCCCTCCTGAGCCCCCCCCCAAATCCCAGGGTGAAGTGGGGGGAGGGGGGGGGGGAAGCTCTGGACCCCCCCCCCCCCTTTCTCCTCTACTAACAACACTGAGCTTTTTTTTTGACATGTTATGCCCCCCCCCCCCCCCCCATCCTTGCAGACCTTTGGGGGGGGGGGGGGAGGGATGTGTGGGGACACAGCGTGCCCCCCCCCACCCTCAGCACCCTCACGCTGGTGGGGGGGGGGGAGGGGAAGGGGATTTCTTATATTAAAATCCCGCCGAATCCCCCCCCCCCTCCCCCCACAAATCCCTGCAGCTTCACCATCCCCATTTAATTGTGTGTGTGGGGGGGGGGATACAGGCTGCTGCCCCCTCCGTTCTTCAGGGCTCCCCCCCCACATCCCGGGGGGGGTCCAGCTGCTCTGTGCCCCCCCCCCCCTCACCCATTACAGGGCTGCATCCCTTCCTTTTCATTCCCCCCCCCCCCCAAAAAAAAAAGCCACAGGGGTGTTTGCAGAGCGATGCTTGTCTAGTTTGTACATATCAGTGATTTGCACTTGGTTTGACCCCCCCCCTCCCCCCATCACGACCCTCCCCCCCCTTCACGACCCCCCCCCACCCAGGGCAGCGGCCGGAGCCCAATTTTGGGGTGGGGGGAGGAGAGAAAACGGGGGGGGGTGGGGAAAGTGGGAAAGATCCTTTGATTTTCAGTTCCTTTGAAGGAGATCTCTATAGGGGGAGTGGAGATGGGGGAAGGTGGGGGGGGGGGGTGGGGGGCAGCACAGAGGACCCCCCCCCCTCCTCAGAGGGCTGCCCCCCCCCTCGCCCCCCCCCCCCCGGTCACTGTTAGAGGCCTAATTTTATATGTATTAAAACCAAACAGAACTTTGGATGTTATCCACCGCAAATTATTGTAAAAGTTGGAATATATATTATTATATATAAATGCAATAAAAACCGATGGAGAGAGCGCGGCGCTGCGTGTCCATCAACCCCCCCCCCAAAAAAAAATTAATGACCCCCCCAAAATAATGCCCCCCTCCCCCACCCCCATAGCCCTTTATTCCCCCACCCCCTTTTAAGCTTCGAGTCTGCTTTATTTCAACCTATTTATTGCATTGACCTCAGTCCTAAAAGGGGGGGGGGGGAAATAACCCATTTTCTGTACTATTCCCCCCTCCCCCCCCATTTTTAATCCTTTATTTGCACCATTTCCCCCCCCCCCATATTTTCAGCCCCCCCTTTAGGACAGAGGGCAGGTCTATTAGACCCCATTTTTCGCCC